>NW_023303818.1:0-562 GCF_011077185.1 Oxyura jamaicensis | reverse complement strand
CATCCCCCCCCCCTTTTTCCCTGCGCACTGCGGCGCAGCCGGAGCCAATGAGCTCTGCCAGCTGCAGCAGGCAGACAAAGGAGCTGCTCTGCCCAGCAACAGGCTGGGGAGCGGGGGGACCCCCAGCTCCGGGGGAGACACCCACCCACAGAACGGGGACCCCCCCCCCCGCACCCCCCAGAGGCGACGGAGGGCTGCGGCTCACCATGGCCTGCTCGATCTTGTTGTCGATGGCCACCACGCTGGCTCCGGAGGCGCTGGAAGAGAGCGGAGAGGGAGGGCGTTAGCAGCGAGCCCCCTGGGATCCACGCACCGGGGTGTCGTCCCCCCCTTCACTGGGCGTCCATCAGCGCCCCCCCAGTCGGAGCAGCAATGCGAAGAGCCCCCCCCCCCTTCCACGGGGGGCAATGCCCCGGGCTCCCCCTTCACCGGGAGGGGGGGGGGCAATGCCCGAAGCTCCCCACGTTGATGGGGGGCAACGCATCCGGCTCCCCCCCCCCCCCAATTCACCAGGCCTGCCCCCTACCTGTTGTCCAGCTTCACGGAGACCACGTCCCCCCCC
>NW_023303817.1:0-1294 GCF_011077185.1 Oxyura jamaicensis | reverse complement strand
TGTACCGCTGGAGTAATAAGCAATGTTCATTTATATTAATGTGCAATGTTGTGGAAAATCCCCATGAAAACATTTTTTTTTTTTTTCAGCATGTAGTCAGAAGAAGCAATGAATTCCACTGTAGAATTTTGGACCTCTGGACGTTTGTGCAGCTCTCCGGAAGGTCGTTTCAGAGGATTCTACATACATTCTTCAGGAACTACAAAACAAAGTTTCCAAAATGTATATTTGCCACCAAACCCAAACCATGATGGAATCTAAACTAATGCAGACCTTGCAATTAAAGAAAACTAATTCAGATTAGGATATGTAACATTTCAAGTATCCTACGTAACATCAAAGGTAGATGGGTAGAAACACAAAGGCTTCATTGTCAGTAGGAATATAACTCCAAATTTAAAACGAATGCAAAAGAGTATTTCCCAAGAACCTTCAATCTGTATTGTTGATGCTAATATCTGGCTTAGATTGCAGACATTAGCTGTCATCATCCTACCATTTGCATATTGCAAGAGCAGTTGAAGGAGTAAGTTCATTTTATTACAGAAGTAATCAGGGTAATATGATTCCATCCTCTCTGTCTCCCACAGAATTGCAAGAAGACCTATTCCTTCAGGAAATGCACGCTATGTCTGACTGAAAACCGGGAGATTTAAAAAACACATGAAGAACTCTAGTATCATTTTAGCATCCGCTTGGAGTAGCCCATGGCCGGATATGCTGCAAAGACTTGAAAGAGCTATTAATGCAAGCATCTTCTGTCAGAAACCTTCCCATCATTAACTCTGGAGCCCAGATTGCATTTCCACCTCCTTTGATCAAGGAAAGAAACAAAAGGGTTGATCTGTGTCCTGCAGGATCTGCATCTCCCTATGGTGCTTGATGTTATTCCTGGTAATTGCTGAAAAGCAACAATGGGAAAAGTGTAACAAAAGGCATGTAATACATTTGACGGAGAACGTTATTGTCCAGTCCAGTGCAGAAAAGCTTCAAAAGCCTAGCTACTCTATCATCTTTCATTCTATCTTTGTGAGGCCATTTTCATGTAGCAATTCCGATGCCTATTAAAAATTCCCTTAAAAATTGTAAGGAATATTGTTAATTATCTTAAACTTTCCTGACTGACAAGCAAATCTGATGAACTAATGAGACTGTCCCAATGCAAGGTTGCTCAATTTTAGAGCAGTTTTTTGGAGAACAAAGATCTGTTTCTGGATAATTTTTTCCTTATAGTATTTTCCTCTGGGTCCTTAGGCCTCCAGTTTTGGAAACGCATTACAGAAGCTATAAGTGC
>NW_023303816.1:0-12263 GCF_011077185.1 Oxyura jamaicensis | reverse complement strand
GGGCACGCCGGGAGCTGTAGTTCTGAGCCCTGCAGGCCTGCCGGGAGGGGTAGTTCCGCCGCGGGGCACGCCGGGAGCTGTAGTTCTGAGCCCTGCAGGCCTGCCGGGAGGGGTAGTTCCGCCGCGGGGCACGCCGGGAGCTGTAGTTCTGAGCCCTGCAGGCCTGCCGGGAGGGGTAGTTCCGCCGCGGGGCACGCCGGGAGCTGTAGTTCTGAGCCCTGCAGGCCTGCCGGATGTGGTAGTCCCGGCGCGAGGCACGCTGGGGGTCGTAGTCCCGGCGCGGGGCGCTCCGGTAGCGGCAGCGCGGGGTGGGCCGGGCCGGGCCGTGCGGCGCAGCAGCTCTCCAGGCACACCGGCCCCGCCGCCTCCTCCCCGCGGCCCCGGGCTCCGGGGTCCTGGCAAACGGGAGGGGGGGGGAGGGCGCGGTGCACGCCGGGACAGCGCCGCCCCTCCCAGGCTGCCCCGCGCGGGCCGGGCGGGCGGTGGCGGAAGATGGCGGCGGGCGGCGGGCGGCGCTGAGGCCCCGAGCGCGTGGGGATGGAGCCGGGCGCGGCGCCGGGCCCCGAGCGGCTCTTCGACTCGCACCGGTGAGCGCTGTGGGCGCCGGGTGCCGCTGGTGCTCCCCCGCGGGAACGGCGGGGCTCCCCCGGGACCGCCCGGCGGGAAGGGGCGTCCCGGGGCGGCGGGGGCTGGGCCGGGGGTCTCGCTGGGCCCCGTGGGGCGTGCCCCGGGCGGGCGGCTGAGCGTACGGCCGGGCGTGCCGCGGTGGGACCCGGCCGGCCCGCGGGCCGCCCCGCCGCCCTCCGGCTACGTGCGCTGCGCTGTGCCCCGCAGGTTTCCGACCGACGGGTTCCTGCTCCTGGCGCTGCTGCTCTACGCGCCCGTGGGGCTCTGCCTGCTCGTCCTCCGCCTCTTCATCGGCGTGCACGTCTTCCTGGTCAGCTGCATCTTGCCCGACAGCGTCGTGCGGCGGTGCGTGAGCCCGGGTCGCCCCGGGGCGGGGCGGTGCGGGGCACCCGGTGGGGCTGGGGGGCTGCCCGCTCTGGGGGCTTGAGCTGCGGGGGCTGGGCTCGGGCGGAGGTTTACAGGGAGGCGGAGGTTTAAGAACAGTTTGTCCCAGGGACCCAGAAAGGCGCTTTCTTTGCCAAGATCAAAGCTGGCAATTGCCTCTTGTGTGCTCAAGGTTCGATCTGAGGCACGTGGACTGCTGGATGTCCTGCTAGGAGACCGTGGGGTTCTGTGCTGTAGCTCTGCAGGCAGCTTTTGGCTCCAGCTGCAGCCAACAGCTCCTGTCCCTTACATCTGCCACGTCATTACCGTTCTGTACCAGTATATTTTTCCAAATCACATAAATTCCTATGCTCTAGTTTGTATTCTGAGACAGCTACTGCTCAGACCGTGGGACCTGAGGAAACCCTTTTTCTCCCCTGTAGGTTTATTGTGCGTGTTATGTGCTCAGTGCTGGGATTGTTTGTGCAGCAGAGCGATCCCCGGCTTCGTGACGCCAATGTGCAGGTGTACATTGCCAACCACGTGACGCAATTCGATCACAACGTCATCAACCTCCTGACCTCATGTAACACGGTGAGTAATGCAGAGCCATGGCCTGGTGGGTCTGGAAGTAGCTCTCTGCATGAGAAGTGCACAGAGAGCTGTTTCAGAATTCAGGTGTTGCCCTGAGGCTTTTCAGTTCTCGTGGGCTAACCTAGGGTTGTTCAAGCCATGACTCTTTATTTCCTGTGGCTTGGTTTCGTGTTTGCATGAAAAACTGAAACAGGGCGAGGGGTAACAGAAGTGGTGAGGGTTACAGTGGGGAGGGATTTTACTGAGAGTGGACATTTTCCAGCTCCTGTGTCTTTTTGTGGCCCTTGGGGTAAGTGTTGTCAGAAGCAGGGTTGGCCACGGGCTTTTCTCACAGCGCTGGGTGCTGTGTCTGGGTGCCTCCTGCCCTGCGCAGGCGGTGCTGAGAGAAGCTGCGCCCAAGCAGGGCAGCGTGCTCGGGTTGCTGTGCTGGGCTGGCAGCTGTGTAACTTTCCCTGCATTCTTACGAAGTTTCCTGTGCGTGGAGTTCCTGAATCCACAGACTCCAAACGTGTCTGGGAGTTAACTGGTATATGTCATGAGTGGCGGTAGATGTGGTCCTCACCTGGAGAGAAGGAATGCGTGGAAGCAGTTTGTCCTTCACCAAGCATCTTGGCAGCTCGCAATGTGAGGAACGTGGCTGTCACCCAAGGCGGGGAGCAGGTTGTTTCTCAGATGGATGGGATACGACCTGAACTGAGGATCAGGAATCAAATTCCCAGGAAACTGGGGCCCGAGCCGCCACTGAAGCCTGGCGGTAGCACGTTCTCTGCCGCTAGCGTTTTTAGCATATAGGTTGCTCCCGCAGACCCCAGAGGCATTTTTGCTAATATGCAGAAGCTTTGTCTCCCGTTATTACCTGAGAAAGTAGGCCTTGAAGGGAGGACAGGGTGTCATTTCTTCCCCGTTCTTGTCTTTTCCCGCAGCCTGCGTTGAACGGTGCTCCTGGCTTCATCTGCTGGTCACGGGGATTCATGGAGCTGGGAGTGACAGGCAGCCGGGCAGAGCTGGTGGATTCCCTGAAGGCGTATTCATCACACAGAGAGAACCCGCCGCTGCTGCTCTTCCCGGAGGAGGCTGCCACCAACGGCCGGGCCGGCTTGCTCCGCTTCAGGTGCTAGGAATGAGTGTTCCTGCAGCACCCGTCCTCGGGGTTTTTTCAGCTTTGGGGTTCACTGGCAGCTGTCCTCTTCCTTTTCAGCTCTTGGCCGTTCTCAATCTTGGACGTGGTGCAGCCAGTTGCCCTACAGGTTCAGAGGCCTTTGATCACCGTGGTGAGTCTGGTGGTGCTGGGCAAGGAGGAGTTCTGGAAGCTGTGTGAGGGTGTCCGTGGTGTCGCTACCTTTGCTTCTGCTTTGAAGGCCGTGGGTAGCGCAGCCTGGCCTGGTTCCCCGTCATCCTGGGATGAGCTTCTCATGTTTGCAGTTCGCTTTTCAGCTGCCTTTTCTGGATACCTCGAGCTACCTAAATCGATGTTCTTTTAGTTACGCTCGCAGTTTTGGTAGGCATTCTTAGGGGGCTGGCTGTCTAACAGCATGCCGTCTGGCTTCCGTGACCGTCAGCGCCTTACGCCCTCTTGGTTAGTTCCCTTCTTTTAAAACGTTTAGAAAGAACTGCAGCCCCCCTGGAGACGGAGTGACGTACCGAAAGTTTAGCAAGGCTCTCCAAATCAGGTTCTTGAACTGGGGTCTCCTAAGTGCAGACACGCGCTATGGTGCAATGCTAGCTTCAGAAAAGTGGCAAAGTTCATGGCGAGAGCACTAGTGCTACTGAAGAGACTGCAGTAAAACTGCTCTCATCTTATTTGCAGTGAGATTTTGTTGAATTTCTTACTTCCTGATGTGGCTTATGGGCTTACTTGATTAAAACGCCTGCTTTATGTTGGTCAGACTCCTCACTGGGTTTTCCATTTTCATCTTTTCAAGGTGGCAGGACGCACTAAACAGGTTTAAAGCCACTTGCCAGCGGGTCACAAAACGTCACTGCCCGTAGTAAAACCTCAGCAGGCAGGTATTTTTCAAGTGAGATTCTGTGAGCAATTAGTGCGTTGTCGCGGGCTGTTCAGTGCTCCTGTCCGTGGTGTAGGCCACGGTATGGAGGTTCTTGCTGGTACAGCGTGGGTTAGTGGGTAACGAACTAGCTGGGGTACTGATGTGATCCCCTGTTAGCAGTCTCCCACGGCCGGTGGATGCACAACGAGAGGAATAGCTGGTACAGCAAGGAGAATGGTGTTAGCTGCACGCGTGCCATGGTGCCAGCTGCTGCCTCGGTACTCTGCGAAGCTCCGGTAACCCTGCTGCCAAGAACTGGGACTGCTGGAGAGAGCTCGGGAAGGCTGTAGGCATGGTGCAGAACCCACAGAGCAGGATTTGGAGGCATTCAGCTTAATCAGCTTATCGGAGATAAGGCAGAGAGATGGAGGATAGCTGCTTGCGCAGTGGAGAAGTGGCTTGAGTGAGAATTTTATTTATTTATTTATTTATTTATTGACAAAGCCCAGCAGCGATCTTTGCATGTGCTGAAACTCGATACTGCTAATACACAAGGTCAGTTTGGGAGTAAGATGTAGTTTTCTAACGGTGATGATACTTTGAATTTTTGAATGACTACTTCAGCGAGGTGGGACAGATGCGCTGTCCTGTTTTTTTGTGATGAATATGTTACCTTGTTACGGTTTTGATTCCTCTGAGAAATTCTGTGAAATGTGACAAGTTGTAGGGAAAGCTTTCGATTTGTGTGTCCGTCTTTTTCCTTCATGGATGTTAGGGAGAACAACATGCACACAACTGCTTATTTGGTTGAAGATGTTGGTTACGATCATTTCTTGGCTCAGACTTTTACCTTCAGAAGCTACGTAGGATTTTTTGCCCTTCATACAAACTGGCTAAGTAAATCCCAGTGGATTTCTTACGTCACTTTAAATCGTCAGAAATTTCCCGGGACTGGAGATGGGATGCTTTGGATGGTTCGATCGGTGCTTTACAGAAAGCTTTCTTAGATACTCATCTGGTACATACATACAGACGTATAACCACCAGTCTGAGCAAGGCAGGGCTTAAGAAAGAATTTTCCCTAGCTGCAGTTGGCTGGAACCTTGAAGGGAGGTGTCGCTCTGTGGCACACGGCAGCGTTACTCTGAAGACTGGCTCGTGGGATCTCTATAAGGCTTTTGATTCCAGGCTCCTTAGATACCAAATCTGTTTATTCAGGAGATAAATTCCTTGTTTTCCTCTTGGTGGCTGTGGTTTCTGAGCTTCTCTCATTTATAGCGCCTTCTTCCAGGCTGTTGAGTAACCCAGGTGCAAGGCCTGTCTTGGAGCTATGCTTTGGCCGAGGATGAAGTCACAGGCAGAAGCCAAGGGAGCTACGTTACTGGCTGTAGGTTTTGAGGTGTTGTTTCCACCAGCCTGGGGAAGGTTTGGTCGCCTGCAGGACAAAAGCAACTGACTACAGAAATCCTGAAAACAGTGTTCATCTGATAGCAAAGTCACTGAAAAGTTCAGGTTAGAAGGATCCTCTGGGGCTCTTCAGTTTGGCTGTGTGCTCACGGTCAGACCAGCTCCTGAGTCTGAGCACGCTGCGTCCAGCTGAGGAGGGTGGAGAGCCCTCTGCTTCCGTGCTCCTGTGACGCTGCTCAGCCACTCTCTTCTGGCAGGCGTCGCAGTCCTTCGTGGGGAAAAGGTTATTTACTAACTCAGAAATAGGAAGACAGTAATGAATGATGGCTTGATGGAACGACTTATCTTCAAAGAGAGGAGTCGTTCTTAAAACTTCACAATGCAAATTGCAAATGGAGAGAGAGAGCTTATGGGAGCTGAGACATTACGCGGGCTGTTCCCAGCAGCGTATGGTTCCCATCGTGATTCTAAGGGAGCGTTAATAGGTCTTCAGGCATTTTCAGTCCTTTGTAAGGGCATGGTCCTGGGGAGAATGTGGGGATATTGAGGGGGAAATCTTGCTGTCCTAGTGGGAGGAAAAGATGACTTGGAGCAGTGAAAACTGACTCTTGTGCTCTGCTTGGCGAAGACTAATGAAGGTGAATCTGCCCTGGGGCTTGCCCTCACTGTGCTCTGGGTTTATCCTTCTCTCTTGCCCACTCATCTGCATCTCTGCCCATGTATCTGTCCCCCACGGCCAGGCCTTAGCTCTGCTCTGCCCGCCTGCTTCCCTGAGGGAGACCTGAGTAGCTCATGTTTTGTGGGCCATAACCTCATTGTGCTCTTTTCCCCAGAGTGTGGCTGACTCCTCCTGGATTACAGAGCTGCTCTGGACCTTCTTTGTTCCCTTCACAGTTTATCAAGTAAGGTACTATCTCTCTCTCTCTCTTGCATTTGGGGCAGGGTTTAGGGTGGGCAGAGAGCCTGACTTTTTGCAGCTGTAGTAAGAGGTCTTCTGGTATGCACTAACGTGCACCCTTGTGGTGCATGGCTTTGTTCAGCATTGTTGTTCTGTGCCAGGTCCTTTCAGCCAGCTTCTGAAGTGGAGAGGGCTCGCAATTCCTGCTCCCAGTTGGTGAAGGAGACGAGTCTCACGGGGCTTTTATTTTGAGTTTGCTGGGTATATTTTTGAAGTTAGATCCTCTGCTGTAATTCACCCCTGGGCTGCTCAGGGTGTCCCATGGGTGACACCCTGCAGGCAGCTCAGTTCTCTAGCATCTGTCTCTTCCCTGCAATGCCTTGTGAATTGCAGAGGTGGTTCAGACACAGTCCAGGCTCGCCTGGGCCCCAGACAGGTCTGATAGGCTTTGGTGTAGTAAGGGTCTGGAGGCAGCTGAAGGGGCTTGCAGTTGAATTCTTTCCAGTGTGCACTTCGGGGTTGGGGTGTTTCGGTAAAGAAGAGTCCTTAACGTTTCTTCAGTAAAGAAAAGCCAGCTGCATCGGGCTCGTGTCTTGCTGATGTGTGTTTTACTCCCATGTAAATGACAGCATCTCCTCATTTGGGGCCTCTCTGGGATCTTTATTAGGAGATACCTTGCATGTTATGCTTGAGCGTTAATAAAGATGTGATGAGCTGGTTTTGTCCTTTGGGTCACGCCTTGCCCCTAATGTGTATGCTAGTGGTAAGGTTTGCCACTTGTCTCGTGGGGAGAGAGGTGGGGTGAGCAGGGAGAGCTGAGGTGGGGATCGCACCGTTGCACCGTTGATCCCGGATGGGGCTGGCACCCCCAGCAACCCTTGAAGCAGTCAGCCCAGTGCTGTTGTCCCCATTCAGGTGGATGCCGTCTGTCCCCAGACGAGCTGAAGAACTGAGTGAGGATTTTGCGCTCCGAGTTCAGGAGGTAGGAGGATGATGTGGGAGAGGGATGTGTAGGACTACTGCAATTTGGGATGGTCGCAGCAGAGAGTGGGGTGTAAGGAGAGTTGCAAAGGGCATTTCTGGATGGGTGTTATTTGTGTGATGGGAACTCTGCCCTGTACTTCTTGCCCCTTATAATTACTCAGTTTTTCCATGGCCTACTTGCCATCCCCCATTTATCCTTTCTGCCAGTTAGCAAGGGTCTCCCTATGTAGCTCAAACCTCTCATGCTAAGAACTCCCCTTTCATAATATCACAAACCAAACAAACAGTGTTTGTTTCTCCGCCTTTCCCTTTAGTGCTGAGTACATCATAGCTCCTGTACCAAAGATCTTGAATCTCCATGTCAGCCTGTTTTGGCAGGATGATATTGCATACTCCTGGTCCTTCGTGTGCTCCATGCAACACTGAAGTGCATCACTTAGGTCCTGGAGAAATCAATTCCCTGTCCTCTCCCCCCTCAGTGTGGCTCCAGGCAGGCCTGTACATCTGACACACTCCCTGCAAGATGAGAGTGCCTGGGTCGTGCATGTTGTGTGCCGTGTACGTGACTCTTCTCTACATTTCTGCAGCTCTTGGCCATGGAGCTGGGTGTGGTATCCACACGGCTCACTGCAGCAGATAAAGCTGAGCACATGAAGAGGCTGAGACACACGTCGCTTCTCCGCTTTGCCCCAGGTGGGTGTCCAGGCTGTGGAATGGCCGCTTAGGCTCTGCCTCTGGGGAAACCTCAGTCTGCTCTTGGCTACAGACACATGGTGGGAGAGGAGAAGAGGTGTGACAGCCTCCAAGGGACGGGGGTGCCTGCGTGCTGTAGGCTGTGGGTGTTGCTAGCTGTAAGGAGAGGATCACCGCTCCTCAGCACAGGCGTGGTGGTGGTGTGCAGGAGGTCCTGCTTTCTTACCACCCCTGTTCATAGAGGAAGTGGAGCTGGTGCAACTTGAGGGCCGTGTACCTACAGGCTGCCTTCTTGTGCCCACTCTTCTTCCTCTTGCAGCCTCGAGCCAGCCTCTGGCAGCCAGGCCCAGGATGCCTTCCAGCCTGCCCGGCGTTGGGTCCTTTGCTCCTGAGGATGTGCGGATCACAGCAATGGCTCAGCGGGTCAAGGAGGTGCTGCCTCATGTGCCTCTGGAGGTCATCAGGACAGACCTGGGTAAGCATAGGCCTAAGGTGTTAGCGGAAACACAAGATCACCTTCCATGCCACGTCTCTGTGATACCTGAAAGCATAAACCCTTGTCCCTGCTGCGCTGTGGAGCCTGATGGCAGCAAGAACATGCTACAGTCCGGAAACAGCTTCCTATCTGACACATCCTCTGTGTTCCTACAGCCCAAACAAACTGTGTGGACACCACCATTGCCAACCTGCTGGAGGGGAGAGTGCCCTTCTTCCCTGAAAGTGAGGCTGGTGCTGACCTGCCTGCTCCATCTACCTCCCAGGCTGCAGCTGCTTCTGGCATCCAGGGCTCCGTAGCTGTGCCTTCTTCCAAGGTACTTTTGGTGGTTGTAATGCTTCCCCTTCTGGCTTGCAGCCAGAGCACAATGGCCTGTTTGGAACTAGCCATGGTGTCCGGGGAGCCGAGCGTTTTAAATTGGAGACCAAACTGGCATGCTGGATGCTTACAGGGCCAATAAGGAGGTTTCCTGGCTTTGACTGTCTCCTTATTGCCCCTGTGTTTTCTGTTCCAGCCAGCTACAAAGCAATTTGCTAAGTCCCCGGTGGAGCGGCACCTGTCCTTGCAGGAGCGGAAACGAGCACTGTACGACTATGCCAGGAGGTGAGCACCGACCCCCTGCCCCGCCCTGTCCCCAGGAGGGTATGCCCCAAGCAAGGCTCGGCCTTTGCTGTGCCAAGGGACCTGTTCCTCTCTGGATCGAGGTGGGCTGGGGCTGGAGCGGTGAACCACGCTGAAGGAGAGGGGAGGCCGGTGTTTGCCTGCTTCACCTCTTCCAAGCGTGTAGCCCGTTGTTCCTGGGAAACACCGGGTCTCCTGAACTGTCCCCGGGCTTCTGGTTGTGGGGACTGGGTGGGATGAAAGCTGGTTGCCAGAAACAGTTTCTGAGGAATTGGTGCTTGGCAAAAGAAAAAGGGGGGGGAGGGATTTTGTTCCTTGGTGTAACAGATTTGACTGATAGAAGTCATTGTGAGACTGTAGATTTCGTTGAAAATAGTATTGATGCTGTGGAATGCTCGTTTAGAAAAGAACCTTGCTGTTTGGCAGCAGGGATAGTGTAATTAATCTTCCTCAGTGTAGCTGGAGAATACTAGCAGAGAGCAGGGAGTGAGTCTGACCTCTGTACGTGGTCTGGATGAGGCAAGTAGTGGGATGGGTGTCCAACTCTGGCGTGTGGTGCTTTTTTCTTTAGAAAAGATACTGAAAATTCAGGATGAGTTTGGAGAGGAGCCACACAATAATACCAGGGGAAGTGAAGTCTGTTAAATTTACTGTAAATGAGATGGCTCACTGTATGTAATTATCTCTCTGGGTGAAGGAATCACGCTCTTTAATCTGGCAGAGAAGAGCAGAATAGTAACTAATGCCTAGAAGTTGTAGGCTCATTTCTGAGAAGGAATTCTATAACCAGTGGAATAAGCTTCCAGCAGAACCAATGGTTTCGTGGTGCCTAGGTGTCTCCAGGTGAGCCTGGCTGACTCCTTAGAAGATGGTAGAGATAACAGAGCCTTTGGTTCAGGCCAGAGTGATAAAAGGCCAGCTGCTACAAGGTGCGGTCCCTGATCAGTAGGGTCTTGCAGTAAAGGGGAGATGCCATCTGGTGCCGAGCTCAGGTGTCGCACGGAGCTTTGCTCCAGAGTGCTCGTGAGAAGATTCTGAAGACTCAGGGAGCAGTTTAACCTTGGCGATACTATGGCTTTACGACATTGCGTCGGTTTCTCCCTGCTAGGGGTAGTTTAGGAAATTCCCGTGACTGGATGTTGAAGCTAGGCAAATTCCAAGTGCCCATTTTTAAAGGGCTGTTCCTACATAACTGCAGGTAGCTCATTGTCACCAAGAATTTAAAGAGGTCTGTTTTTGTGAAAAATCACTTTAATTTAGGGGAATTACATCTTAGAGTAGCCCTGTGGCTCTCTAAAAGAATGTTAACTATTCTAACAGAATTCTAATTCTAATAGAATGTGGCTGTTCTAGAGAATGTTAGACTCTGTCTTCAGAGTTAGGGAATTACAGAATGCTTTGGGTTGGCAGGGACCTGGAGGTCATCCGTTCCAATGGCATGCTCAGGCAGCGTCACCTAGAGCCACTGTCCAGGACCATGTCCAGGTGGCTTTGAAGATCTCCAAGGAGGAGACCACACAACCTCTGGGCAACCTGTGCCAGGGCTCTGTTACCCACACAGCACAGAAGTGCCTCCTGATGTTCAGAGGGAACCTCGCGTTCCAGTTTGTGCCCATTGCCTCTTGTCCTGGCACTGCGCAGCAATGCAGGGCCTGCTGCCATCCTCTGTGCACCCTCCCTGCAGGTATTTATGGACATGGGTGAGGTCTCCCGTCAGCCCTTCCCCAGGCTGAACAGTCCCAGCTCTCTCAGCCTCTCCTCGTGGGAGGAAGGCTCCAGTCCCTTCATCACCGTTGTTGCCATATGTTGGACCCTGCCCAGTACATCCAGCTCTCTCCTGCTCTGGGGGGCCCCGCACTGGACCCCACGCTCCAGGTGCAGCCTCCCTGGTGCTGGGCAGAGGGGCAGGATCCCCTCCCTCCACCTGCAGGCGATGCTCTGCCTGATGCAGCCCAAGGCACCGGGAGTTTCTTTGCAGGAGGGCCCATCGCCAGCTCGGGTTCAGCCCGATGCCTGCCAGCACCCCGGGCTCCTTTTCTGAGAGCTGCCTCCAGCTGGGTGCCCCCTGCCTGGCCTGCAGTTCCCTGGGTTCTCCTTCTTGCACCTCCTCCAGGGCCTCTTTGGTTGCTCCTCCCAGTTGATGTGATCAAGCAGAGACATTGAGCGTGGCCTCGCAGTCACATCTGCCATCTCCGTCAGCACTCAGGGGTGCCTCCCATCAGGGCCCGTGGGCTGACTGACTTGTGTCCTGTTGGCTTTGGTAGGCCCTGACCTGATCCTCTTCCACCAAGGACACGTGTTCCTTGGCCCAGCCATTCAGCCTGGCCTCTGGGACCTGGGATTCCTGGAGGCCGTTCTTCCTAGGGAAAACTGAAGCAAGGAAGGCATGTGGTAGCTTTACCTTTTCCCCGCCCTGTGTAGCCAGCTCCCCCTTCTCGTTCCGCAAGGGGCCCAAGTTTTCCCCAGTCTCTTCCTGTTGTTGCCGCTGTACAACAAGACGCCCGTCTTGTCCCCTCAGACCCTGTAACGTGAGCACAGCGAGGGCTGAGGGCTCCTGCGGGATCCCGTGGCCATGACCTGTTAGCAGAGGCAGGGCCAGGAAGCCTGTCCCGTGGAGACCCCGCAGGGCTTTGTGCTGCTCCTCTGCACATCTTTCACATCCCGTTCCCGAGGCTCCTCTGGCTCCTGCCTAGCAGCGCTCTCTGCTCTGCTCCTCGGTGCCGCGGGCGGTCCTGCTCGCTGGGGGCTGCACGCGGTGACCCTCGGAGGTCCCGGCCAGCCTCGGCCGCTCTGGGGTTCGAGAGGAAGGGGGGGGCGCAGCGGGAGCTGGGCGGGCAGCTGTGCCCCTCGGCGGCCTGACTGCAGCGGGGCCTCCCTGCCCGGAGCGGTGCGTGCGGCTGGGGGCCCTGCGTGCCTGTCCGGGCTGCTGCCCGCGCTGCCGAGCCCGGGGCCGGCTGGTGCCGGGGCTCACTCAGCCTGCCCTCGCGGCTCGCTGCCCGGCTTTGTGCGGGGGTCCGGAGGCGCGACCCGCCCCGCACCGTTCGGTGCGGAGCTTCCCGGCGGCGGGGGGCTTCCGCCCGCGGCGGGGCCGGGCCGGTCTCAGCGGGTCCCGGGGCCGGGTCCCCGACCGCCCTGGTCCCTGACCGCGCTTTCCCCGCAGGAGGTTCGCCGAGAAGCACGGCGCGGCGCGGGTCGGCGGCAGCCCCTGAGCGGAGCGGACGGGACCGGACCGGGACCGGCGGCGGCGTGGGGCTGGGGGGCGCGGCCCGGCCCGGGGGTGGCCGAGCGGCGGCGGCAATAAAACGGCGGTGGAAGCAAACGGCGGCGTGCGGAGCGGGACGGGGACGGGGACGGGGGGGGGGGGGGGCGCCGGGGCGGGGCCCGGGGCTCCGTGCAGCTCTGCACGCGCCGCGGCCGCCGCCCGCCCGCCCGCCGCACGTAGGCGCCGCTTAAAGGGGCGATGCGCAGCGCTCGGTGCCGCCTGCGGCCGGGGAGGAGCTGGCGGCGGCCGCCTTCAGCGCGGGCCCAGCGGGCGGGGCCGGCGCCCTTTTAATGCGCGGGGTCCCGGTGCCGGTGGCTTTATTTACATGGG
>NW_023303815.1:0-1232 GCF_011077185.1 Oxyura jamaicensis | reverse complement strand
CACCTGTTCTCAACATCTAGTTAAGCACTCAAATCTTGATTTACCCCGCGCTGCTTCCCCGTGAAGGGAAATGAGATAAAGGGGAATTAATAAGGGGATGGCCAGGCTTGCTACAGGCTCACTTTCTCCAGAATCTCTTTTTACCCTGGCAGCATGCTTGCATGTCCGCAGCAAAGGTGAATTTCTGCTTGGGGTGCTTGTTGACAGGAAGGTTGTTGCAGGCAGGTGAGAAGGCGGCAAACTCTTCTGAGCCTGGAGGAGGGTCAGTGTCACTTCTGGGCCTCGTTGGAATAGGGTGTTGATTATGAGAAGTCTCTGTTAAGGGCATCTAGCACTAGCTGTTGCTCTGGGTTGCTTACTTCTCTCTTTTGCTCTTTTCCAGAAAGGTGAAAGGAGAGCCAGGTTCTCTGTGCGTGCCTTGTCTTCTGCCAGGATGTTGACAAAGAACTCGGTGATGAGGTTTTCAAGGGGCAGAGGTGGCTTTTTTCTGAGATCAGTTCTGCCATGCTTCCGGTTGCTCACTGTGTCCCAGGCTGAAGCGGCGAGCCCAGCGAACGATTAATTTGAGCTCTTTGTTGTGTGAACTTGCGTAGGGAGGCTAGGAAGAAGACGGTGTTCAGGCCTGCCAGTTCCATGCTCTGACCTTTTCCATCCTTGGGTGACCCACGTGTCCCGGCTCATCCTGAAATTGCATCCAGTGCAGGTAGTGCGTGCTGTCCCGATGCACTTTGTGTTTGCCAGACCAGCTCTTCCTTAATTCCTGCAGCGTGCCCTGGAAATGTACCGCGGTGCACTGCTTGTAACTGAGCCGCTTTACGAGGACTTTGTAGTCCGATCGCTGTGAGGCTAGATGGGAATAGAGGGCATGCTTGACCCAAAGTCCACGATCCCCAAGTGTTGGGCAAGTATGGATTTAGGCCCTTGAAGGTCAGATCCATCACTAGCAAAGTAAATCCCTGCCGTTAGAGTGGCAGTATTTGCTGTAACACTGTAGCTGAAGGCAGCAATAGGAGTTAAAGTGGAGGTGGCTGGCTGCTTGCCTGCTGAAGATGAAACCTTTTTTTGGTCCATAAACCAATTCTTCACCATGCTGGCTTGGGGGGAGCAGTCTCATGCTCTGTGAGGACGTGGCAAATGTCAGCAGGCTGGGTAAACGTGGCTAAACAGCTTTGGGCTTGTGTGGTGATGGCCGGAGGGCACAGCCTCTGCTGCTGGTGAGGAAACGTTTAGTC
>NW_023303814.1:0-8449 GCF_011077185.1 Oxyura jamaicensis | reverse complement strand
ATGGCCCCCTGCTACCAAAACCTTGCCATGTAAACCCACTACACTAGGTCAGATCCTGATTTCATATTAATAACTTACTTGCATCCTAAGTTACTAAAAAACTAAATAGGATATAAGGACAGAATCTGGCTCCTTCTCCTGATACCAACTAGCAGTTCTGAAGTATTGGTTTTTTATGTTGCTTAGGTTTGGCATGAAGTCAGGTTTTAGTCCTAATTTGTAGTCCTTCATTTTGTTGAAAGTCTTTGATGAAGTTTGAAAGACATATTCTATGTAGCAAGGTAGATCATTCCACAAGTTAATTGATCAGCATAACAAAAGTATAAATAAATCTTTTTTCTTTTTCTTTTTTCTTTTTTTTTAAACCCAAGTGGTTTAATAGGTATTAGTAAAGACATCATGATCTTAAAAGACTGGTAATTTTTTTGTCATTTTTCTTCACTTTGGAAATGAGGAAATAAACACAAAATAATTGCTTCTTAATAAATATAATAAGATATCTTAAATTTCTCCATGTATATGTCTGTGAAAATGTAAATTATGTCATTTCATTTATGAATTGAACGGTTGATGATTCATCCTCTTGTGTTCTTGATCTGTTGGATATTTTCTGAATGTCTGAAGAAAGTAAGAATGGAGAATGGAAGTGAGAGCAAAACCTTTTTTTTTTTTTCCAGAATTACTCTGATTTGAACAATAAGGAATATTAACTTTACTTCTGAATGAAAGCTTTGATTTTCCCTCATAATTCTAATGTGATTGGTCAGGGTGAAAGTGAGAAGTCTTAATTAAGCCTTATCGGATATTAATCTAATACAAAAGGCAAGGGTTTAAAGTGACATTACTGACCTTCCAAAAATCACTGTCTGTCACAAGTCTCTTTAGAATTGAGAATTTTCTTTTTGTCTGTAAGGCTTCCTGACAATGAAACTTGAAAACTAAAATTTCCTCATTTCTTTTGTCACTTCCCCCTTTTGCCTTCAATGACACTTTATCATTTCTATTGCTTTCCAGTTTTCATCCATGTGTATTTCTCATATTGTCCACTGTTTTCAGAATACATACACATTTAATTAAAAAAAAAAAAGAAAAAAAAAAAGAATATATTGTTTTTCTGATTCCTACATTTATTTCTCTTAATAAATTTGCCATCCAATCCATTCACCGCTGCAATATCCAATTCTTTCCCCTCTTCCAGAGAATTTCATCTTTCAGGATTTATTTCTGAAAATTCCTGTTTTCTTTCTCCTCCTAGGCCATAATTATGGTGCTAAGATTTTATCAGCAGTTTTATTCAAGGATGGGACTTGAATCCCATAAGTGTTTGCATTCCTCTGGGAAGAAAAATAATAATAATAATAATAATAATCTAAAATGTCTTTTGGGAAAACAAATCTAAATAAAATCTTGGTCCAGATTTTACCATTTCTATCTCATTTTCTGCATTACAGCATTTTTAGAAACAATCTCCAGTAGTTCTATCCCATATTTATATTACTGCAGAGTTATTTTTTCCCTTCAATATTTAACCATGAAATTAAGAGTTAAAAAAGACTCCTATTAGTAGAATGGAAGGCTATGCAATGAACATAATGGCTCCAGAAAAACAAGTTACCACTGCAATAAATAAAATATGAACAAAACCTCAACTTCCAACTGGAACAATCTAGAAGAATTTGCTTTATTAAGAGTTTTGTAATATTATTCCTTTAGTCTTCCAAGTCATTTGGATTTTTGAAAGTAATTGTTGTTGTTATAATGCTAACTTTTAAAAATCAAAATCATTTTTGTGCCAGAACAACCAGCTTGCCAATGATTTGTGAATCAAGTCCAAGAATTAATCCTAACTTTAATATTTCTAATTAATTAACCTTGGCTTTTATCAATTGTAAACTGCAAAGAATGAGACCGCTGTACTGTTCATCTGCATGTAAAATAAATCCATTTTTGCATTAGAAGTATTTTTAAAACTGGTATCTAGAAATTACTAATACTTTAAATTTTGTGTAGATAGAAATCACTCTGAAACAATCCTTTAGTAGTGTAAATAAATCCTTAAACAAAAAACCATGCATATTAGGAAGAAATCCTTCATAACACCATTTTACAAAAGACCACTTTAAGCCATATTTGGATAGTAAGTTTAACAGTGTGTTGCACCGGTACAAAATTAACTCTGTTAGCTCTGAAAATGGTTCTTTACCTTTGTGGTACATCTAGGTTGCTGATGAACTGGCAAGGTTTATCTGCAGAAAGGCAAATTGCTTTTCTGTAGGCAGCAAATGCAAAGCAGCTAAGCGGAGAGAGAATAGTCGTCAATGCTTCCTCTCATAGATTCAAAAGCAGGCATACTCCCTAGCTCTTATTTGGTTTCCATCAGCATGTTGCAAGCCCACTTGGGGAATGTCAGACAATTCTGCACATAGTAGCAAAAATTTTTTTCCAAACTTCTTGTAGAGTCTGGGGCACAGCAGTAATTTTGATGGATATGAGCCATATATTGACTGAGTGACTCTCTGCATACAGTGCAGTTTGACTAAACTCACCTACCATCATCCAATGCAGCGATCATGATATGCTGATATTGCTTATTGTCTTCTACATGCTGTTGCCAGATAGAATTTGTGAACTAACACAGTAGGGTCCAAAATCAAAATCTAAATTGAGGATATCAAACAAGTTTGTCTTTTGTTTTGGGAACACGGTTTTTCTTTTGTACAACCTCTAATTTGAGATGTTAATGCCTAGCTGGCATTGTCTGCTAATTTTCAGCATAATATGTTGTTTTGACTAATCTACAGATTTTTCTCCCTAGTAACAGAAGCTACCCATGAAAACCAATTATCTCACTACACTGCATTATTGCATTTAATCATTTCACTTAAAAAATAATAATAAAAAAAAGTTTAGATTTGTTTCTAATGTAAGTCAAATGTTACATAGACTAATGCCATAACATGTTATCTCAAAACAGAGGATGATGGATATAAAATCAAATGAAATAGTCTGAGACTGTTGTATTGTCAAATATCTGAGTCATAATTGTTTAATTTCAGCATAAAAATGAACTTTTTTTTTTTTTTTTTTTTTTTTTAAATTCAAGAATAAGATGAGATGTTTCTATCAGGATTATGTGGCCGCTTTCATAATATTTCCTTTTCAATTGTACAGATCAAAATATATTTCATTTTTTAATATTATGAATACTACTACTGAAATAAAATCCATTGTAAACTAACATTTTGCTTTAAATTTCACTTGGATATGTGAAATGCATACATTTCATTTGTAAAGAAAGTTTATATGTTTGTAAAGAAAGTTTATACTAGGAAGAGATGCAGGTGTGTTTTAAGACACTAAGAAATGAAAATGATGATTTGTCAAAGGCATGAGTGGTAACTTTAAACCTAAGTGTTAAAATTACTTGTTTATTTTAAAATTAAATAAAATGGAAGTAACTGATGCTTGAGAATTACATTTGAACAATGAAAGATTTGCTACATTATAAAGATATTGTAAACACAATTTGCAGTGAAATGCAGTGGATGGAATCTATTATTTTTTTTGGATATTGGATAGAGCTTTTCCTCAATGAAGCAGCAGAAATCTGTCATGACTGATAGGAGCCAAAATGGCAAATCATTTTAATAAAACTGTAACCAAAAAAAAAAAAAAAAAAAAAAAGTAATTGCTGATTTATTCAGATTTTTTGAGTAACTGAAATTTTCATCAGTAGCTCTCTAATAAATGTATAAAACCATTAAGCTAATAAAAATCCTACATAATAAATGCATAATAATAATTA
This sequence comes from Oxyura jamaicensis, assembly GCF_011077185.1. Lineage (NCBI taxonomy): Eukaryota > Metazoa > Chordata > Aves > Anseriformes > Anatidae > Oxyura > Oxyura jamaicensis. The sequence continues at coordinate 4,644 of NW_023303814.1, read as the reverse complement.
CTGCCAGATGCATTAAATTAATTAAATCTCTTCTGAATCAGTTTAGGTTATAATGGCTGTAGTCATGTGATTAGGATCTCTTAAAACAATATTTTATCAAACTATCTGCAGTATAGCAAGGCGAGTGTTTCATCTTTAATTTTATTCTGAAAATTTATGAGAAAAATTCTTCAGATGGTTGGTTTGTTTTCCTAGCTCTGAGTCAGATCTTCTTCTGTACATTTTTCACTGCAACACTTTCCAAGTACGTTCTGTCCTGGAGTGCCTGTATACAGAGGCAGTGAAGATGTGAGATATACTGGATAATGCTGTGTCATGTCACTGTGGGCTTTCTGCATGACAGGAGATCTTTAAAATCATTTAAAGGGCATGCTGGCCCAAAAGAAGTTAATGGAAAATCCCCCCCTGGATTCCAACAGAGCCAAAAAACAACTTTAGCAATTTTTCTGCCAGCTAGAATCTTTCATATAATCCATGACTGATGGCAGAGGAGCTTGGTTTTGGCTGAGAGTCTGGCCCCATGTTTGCTTAATGCAGTATCACTTCAATCTATTTTTAGAAAATGAATTGTGTTATTAGTTAATATCTTCTTTAACCTTTTGCAATGAAGTAACTCTAGAAGTAACTAGACAGGTATACAGGAAATGAATTCTTTAGAAATATAATACTGGCAAATATGTGTTGTCCAGGATTTGTTGGTTTATTCTAAAGTCATACAGAGCCTTGATTTTTTTCTCATGCTTATTGAAGAAAGTCTGGTTCTCATATGAATACGTGACTATTTCTGTTATATAGTGTACCAATGCACATTCATATATGAATATATCAAAATATGGAACAATAAGATCAACTTCTAGCAAGCTTAAAGTTGGCAAAGTATGTAATTCTGGAGATCTTCTCCTTACAGAAACATATAATCTAAGATAGTGTTTCAGTTTATATCATCAGATTACCATGAATTATTTGAGACCTGGCAACACTGATGGTTTACAAATACTTCAGTTTTTCTACTTGAGAGGAGGAAAGGGAATGCAGGATGCCCTGAATTATCTAGTCCTACTCAACCTGTAAGTCTTTCCCCTATTATTTTCTTGTCTTGTACATCACCACATACTTTTGTAGAAAGAGGGTTCATGCTTATGGACTAACCTACACTTCTGGCAAGTTTGCAGTATTTTATGGCTATTCTAACTGTGTACTGACCAACAGACGAGCCTCCTTGCCTCACTTCTGAATGTGTCCTGCTTACTAGAGATCGCCTCCCTACATAATCTCTTTTGTGCTACCATCTCCAAATAGTATCTTTTCTGGTGGTATCAAAGTACATTTCACAGAATATGTCACTTACTGCCAATATTTGATCAATGTTTGTCCTGCATCTACTGCAAAATGTTCACCAGCATCAAAGTTAAGTTTTCAGTCTCTCAGTAAATACATTGAGCCCTTTCTAATCAGAGAATCTTTGTAGATTCTTGAAGTTGAAAAATCAAGGCAAATTTTTAGCAGGGGATTTTCAAAAATCTTAGACAGATATATCAATTTAAATTTAGAATATATTCGCTGGAAAAGTTGCACTCAATGTTTTCTACAGACTCCTTGAAGAAAGGGAGTTTTATTTAAGAAAACCTCTAGAAATGCTTAACTGAGCACTGCTTGCTAAGCAGTTTTATCCACTCAAGTAGAGCAATTGAGCACAAATAGAAATTCCAGGGCTCTTACATGCGAAAAGACTGCGGAGGCAAAGAGAGATCATCTGTGGAGAGCTGGCATGGCATTCACTAATATACACAAGAGTGATGCATGACTATTTTGAGAGACCTTTCTGTAAATCTCTATTTGTCATGAAGGAAAAAGAAATGCCAAATAATGTCCACAGCAGGTAGGAGCAAATCTGATAACAAGAAATGCCGATATAAAACTTGCATGACTTTTACTGAATTTCTACTGCACATGATATTAAAAGTAATTTACTCACTTTTTTCATTACGTAATGATAATGATTTTATCTGTAGACCATAATTAATACATGATGGAAAGACTCCTGTGGTTAAAATGCATTATAAGCTATCAGAGATAGAAACAAACACAGCATGGATTTTACTTTTTTATGTTTATTTTTTCCTAAGTCAAAGCAAGGAGCATGCTTTTTAGCTACATTTTCTCAGTGTTTCAAAATTGCCATAACTGGTAATACTGCAGTGAGAAGTATTTTTCATAAATGCAAAACATGCGACTTTGTTGAGTGAGTAAGCTTCACATTTACAGAGTGAGTCCTTTTAAACAAGCTACTGTAAACAAGAATATGCATGCAGAAGCAGAAAGATATTTTTATTTTTATCACCTTAAAAAAAGAACATTAGAATAAAATTCCACTCTTGTACTAACAGATATTCTGTATTAAGTGGTATCTTCCACTGTCACTTCATGAAGCAGTTGCAAGCATACTTTAAAAATGCTGGTTCACAAGGTAATTTTTATTTGCTATGAGCATTTGATTTATTTGACATATTTGATCATGTGTTTTTTTGATAGTAACATTTTAATTTAATACTTTTTGCTTATTATCTGTTAAAAGTACCTCGACTGGCTATCTTTTTATAATGGAGTCAGGCAGGTTACCTTTTGCTCCTCTTCATTTCTTAGTGCTGCACGTGAATTTCTGTCAGTATGTTTGCTTCTCACTTTACTGACTGTCAGAAATAATCAACTCACTGTCTCACATTTATTCAGGTGCAAATAGAAGCTGCACTTTGCCATGTGAATACCAAGGGATGAATCTACAGAGTATTAGACCTTTAAAGTAAAGCAGTACAAACATAGCAAGATGCATACAGATGCATAAGCAAATGCTGTGTTCTATCAAAACCCGAATAAACTCTGATTTACTGGTTCACAATTTTAGTAGATATGTTCTCCAAATATAAAGAAGAAGAGACAATTGTTTTTGTTATCAAGTGAGTGGAAATGCACAAAATGGTTATAAAACTTTTACTAATATACATGTGGCATTGTATATTTTTCTAAACAGATGTTAAGATCTAATTAGTCATTGCCTTTGCATTTTGTTTTTAAAAAATGGATGTACATTGCATGAATAGGGAACTGTCTGTAGACTTATTGTTGCCTGACACAAAATACAGAAGCTATTTTCTGATGTAAATACTAAATTCAGGACACTGAGATATTTTCTTTCTCAGAATGTTGCAAAGTGTGAGAGAATTAGTATCCTTGGCTAGAAAATGGGAAAGAGGTTAAAGCTACTGTCCTGTACCTCTGTGAGGTCCTTTCTTCATGCCAGAAAGGTTCTTGGTTGAGCAACAAAGACTAAATTTTAGAGGAGCTATGTGAGTCATTTCACTTATCTACCTTTTCAAGCCCTTTCTCTTTGTATTGTTTACTTAAAAATACTGTGAAGCCCGGTTACTTTTATGAGGTGTATTAGTGTTAATAAAAAATAAAAATAATAAAATACAACAGTGATATTGGTAAGGCTGAATAGCCAGAAACTATACTAAACTACTAGGAATTAACCAATACAATTGTCTAATCAAATTTACCATTTAAATTGAGTCAGTATTTTAACGAATGAATGACCATTGAACTACATCAACTAGTCAAACCACTAAGTGAACATACCTAGTAATCAAATCAGGCAGCATCTTCAGCTTTGCTTAATGTATGAAGTCCATTTTAGATACCTTCAATGCCTTAAGTAACTTGGTGTTTAGCTGAGTAAAAGTAGTAAGAAAAATGGTTAGGCATAAGTATCTTCCTTAAATTTCATTCATTTACTGATATGTTTTCATCCCTCTAAGTGCCACCCAATAGTTAAGATGTCAAATTTACACCCATGTTTCTTTGAGAGGAAGCTTCAGCAGCTTTCCCACAAATGCTGCTTCCCTCCTGCATGCTGAGGGAAATGCTAAGCCAGCTGCAGCCCGAAAAGCATCCACTGGTGGCCCTGCTCACAGCATTCACAACATCACCCTAAAAACACATACAGGGACATTCCTTGTAGAAAAATTGAAAATGTGTAGCTAGAGACACTGAGAATGAAGAGTTTGACCTCCTTCTGCTTCCATGGTCTGATTGCACAGAATTGGGGCTGGCTGATATAATGGCTCTTGATGTTCATTGACAGTCGAATCCTTTGAACAATGAAATACTAGTTAGACTGAAATGCTTAACGAATCTTGGCCGACTAGCCAAGTCAGCTATAGAGGCACTTTCTTGTCAGTATTTTTGAGTTTTAAAAGCAAATACCTGACCTGCCATTTTGTTTTGACCCTGAAAATGAGTGACTTTTCTCTTATGACTCAACCTTTGTAATCAGCTGAATCCCCATTCTCTGGGTACAGTCAGCTTCACAATATGTTATCCAACTGGACAGGACTCAGGCACCTGTAAGAGAGCTATTTACAGCAGTCCAGCAGGGAAGAATCCCAAATCCAGAGTTACAGGCTCAGCCTCCTTATATTGGATGACTTAGCTTTGTTAGAAGCACAGTCTAAAAATCCAGTATACTGAACAACAAAATACTGATGCTTAAACAATATGATAGGAGAGAAGGGGGAAATTCTGACACTCGAGAGATGAGCTAGTGTAGTGGGTTTACATGGCAAGGTTTTGGTAGCAGGGGGCCAT
>NW_023303813.1:0-6305 GCF_011077185.1 Oxyura jamaicensis | reverse complement strand
ACCTGATAGAGGTGAGCCTGCCTGAGCAGGGAGGCTGGGCTAGGTGACACCCAGAGGTCCCTTCCGACCTCAACCATTCTGCAACTCGGAGGTCCTCTCTGTACTGATGACTTACAAAAGGGTCAGCAAGGCAGATGGCACTCCCCTCCCACAGGAGGGCTCCTGCTAAAACTCTGCTTGTCTTGCTCGTTACGGCCTTTTGTCATTTTTCTGCAGCAGACACAGCCCTTGGCTTTCTTGTACCTGTGTTCATACAGGCAACTTCAGAGGCAGGAATAAAAAAAAAGCCACTGGTCAAACACGATTGCCCTCCCAGCCCAAGTGGACATCAGACACGAGCACACCTTGTGAAGAACCTGAAGCAGCCTTACCAGCCCGGTGCAGAACAAGGTCCCCCCATCCATCTTTTTACCCAACATCACCCACCACCTCTTCACACACTCCTGGGGGACCTCTCAGAGAAGCAGACGGGCTTTTACAAATCTCTGGCCCAACCAAGGTTAGCAGGATTCACCCCTCACCCCAAACCACGGCTCAGAAATTCGCTAGCTCCCTGGTAGCCAGTCGCTCCGCTGCTCTTGGATCTCTTTCCACCCTGCAGTGAGCGTGCACGCGTGTTTTGTCTAACTCCACGGACAGGCTAGCTAGAAATCCACCGCTCTGCAGCCCCTTTAAAAACCTCTGCAGCAGCAGCACAACGGCCGGCAGGCACCAACAAGTCAAGCTTGGAAAGCCCACTCACGCTTTGCTCTCCCAAACGAAGCACACCTGTCTCCTACTGGACGGGAGGAAACCCTCCAGCCCCACCCTAAGTCACTTCATAGATTATGCGACAGTAACCTAAAAACCCTTCAGTCCAGAAGCTCAAAGACCATCACACACAAAAACACAGCATTTCCCAGTTAAACCCAGGCCTCGCTGTCCCGGAAACAATTCTCGTGGGTCACTCCATGAGGGGACGGGGCTTTCTTAGCCTGGAAGGCATCCTTTTATTTCCATACAGCGCAAACATAAAAGAAAAAAAAGCAAAAATGTTCAACGCACCACTTACTGGACAAGCAGATGACTGCAGCCTCAAAGCACACAGATTCCAGCTCGGATGCCAATTCAGTTACTGATTCACTCAGCCACAAAACCGTTTCAAACAAGAAGACTTCCTTAAAAGGACCCTGTCAAGTCATTTTAAAACAAGCTTTATTTCGCCTTAGTTTTGCGATATTCACTCAGACTGAACCCAGAATCCCAATTCTTATTAACCATCACTGTGCACACACTGTCTTGTTCTTAGAGAATTTCTATGTGTTAAAGACTGAAATCACAGTGTGCGCACGCAGGCTCGAGAGGGCAGGGAGGCAGCGGAGAAGCAAGGATTGCCCCACAGCTCTCGAACACCCGAGTCCCCTCCTTGAAACGGATTCCAAGGAAAATTTTGGATGCCCAGACAACACGCCATCAGTTTCATGAAGGACGGCACAGATTGCACAACCAGACGCACAGCCAGGGTGAACTTCCATTTTTGAGCACAAATCTGGCAGCGTCTCCACAGCAATATTTCCCTTATTAAGGTCAACGGGCTGCAAAGCAGATCCTTAACGCAGTCCTAAAACAAGGCCACGGCCCTGTTTAAGAATTAGCAGCATCGTAACTACCAGGGATTTCCACTGGGAGAGCTTGGAGGGAAGCACAGACATCTCCATCACCACGCGTTTTCCTAGCCCTGGGACCACCTCTTTCCTACGCGCTGTCACAACTGACGCCAGCCGTGACTCAGGCGCAGAAGAGCAAGCTGTGCATCACGACTCTAACTTACACACACCTTCTGTTCAACAAAAGGAGGAGAAAAAACTCCCCAGCCTCACGGTTCCCATTTCGAGCTCCTGGCCAGCCTTCTGTTCACAGAGCAGACACAGGCACCGTCGGCCAAGGGGTGTTTGGAGGCCTGGCGTGCTACCCCACGCTCCCAGGCTGAGCGATGGGCTCATCGCCTGTGCCTCACCTTCCCAGCACACCAGTGCTGCCTCCCAGGGGGAAGGAGACCTTTCCCACCCCAAGGGAAGGCAGCACAACACAGCCAGACCCTCAGGAAAACACCTTCCAGTTCCAGCTCTCCCACCACACGCCTGGACCTGCTCCGATTTTCACGGGTTGGCAAAGATGCCAGCTGTGCTTGTGCATGGGCTGGCTCCCCGTCACATTTCGCTTTTAAACATCATCTGTTCCACGTGGAGAGAAGCAAACAGCATCTCATTTTCAAGATCCAGAGGAAAAAAAAAAAAAAGGAAACTGAAAACACCCCCTGTTATTCACATTTGCCTACGAACCAATTTCAGCACCACTGCTTACTTGACTCAGACCACGCTCTGGTTCCCCACCGTTTCAGGTTCCCTGTAAATAAGGGGTGCTTCAATATACTTCCAACGTGGGGTGCTAAGGGCTGTGTGTGTACAAAAAATGCACGCTTCCGGAGCACTGCTTACAGCTCGGGGTAGCTATTCATCGCACACAGACATACACGCCAAAGCACCTTTCCCACAGCTCCAGCAAAGTCCAGAGCAAACCCAGAGGGGCAGGAGGACGCAGGTTAGGAGGCATTTTTTGTTAGGAGAGAGAGGAAGGAGGCGAATTTTTAAGAAAACCAGCTGACAGATGCACAGTCCGTGAAACACTTCGAGGTGAGGCACTGAAACCAAGATGGAGTATCCCTCTTTTCAGGGAGGAACGCCTGCTGCTAGAGTCGGGGGGCTCTCATCCAAGAGAGGGCTTTTTATCCAGGGCTACAAAGACCAACGCAGCCATTGTCTACCAGCAGGAGCTTCCCCTTCTTTGGAGCCATTTGTAAACACACAGAGATGCCTAGAAGTCCCTCGGTGTCCTGCCTCCTACCCCCAAAACACCACGCCACTCCAGGAAATCAAAATCAGGACAGGACAGGGCCTTCTCAACAACAGCATGGCCAATGCTCAGGGCCAAAATCCCAAAATCAGAGAGAAAAGACCTGGCCAGAGGGGGACGTGGCACCCCCCTCATCTCAGAATAGGGTTATTTTAAGCCTGTCTCCTTGGAGCTACCCTAATATTTTCTCTTATGACTCAAGTCACCAGGAAAGGGAGCTAGAGAAGAGGAGGTTAAGAAGAATAAAATTAAAGCAAGCTCAGATTAACAGCACGAAAATCCCTCGAAGAAGGGGCAAAGAACCAGAAGAGGTGACAGGGAAGAGGGGTTTCGCCTTACCTGGAAAAGTGTGTGGGTTTGGTGACCCTCTTTTAAGGCACTTTGAACAGAGGACGTGCACAGTGTAGTACAGGCCCGGCCACTCTTGGAGCAGGACATTCAGTTCTTCCACTAACGGGGTAATAGCTTGCCAAGCCGTCCAGATATTTGGTAGGGACGCGTGGCTAGCAATAGACAGAGTGTCCGGCTGTAGAGCCCCCCTGGCAGGCCGGTAGCTCACCACCACAGGCACCTTTCCCCGGTAGGCATAGATCTGGTACTTGCCATCCGACCGCTGAACCACGTGGCTGTTGATCTGAACGCTGTAGCGTGCAAACAAGCCGGGCGGGAAAATGAACGGAAAGCTGTACTCGATCTGCAGCTGCTCGACCACAAACGACTGGCCGCTCAGGTTGGCGCCGTTGATCCACGCCTCTGCGTGGGGCACCTCGTTTTTCACGTAGCAGGGGAACTTGTACCAAGCAGCAGCACCGTTCAGGGGCTTGCACTTGGGTTTGTTGACACAGTAGCAGAGCCCCATCTTCTCCAGCAGCTCCAGGATGAGCTGCAGATCCTCCCGGCTCTGGACGTGGGGCTTAAGGAGGAGGCGGATAACGTGGGCGGGGAGGAGGCCATGCAGCAAGAAGCCCTCCACGTAGTGATGGAGCTGAGTGGCCCTCAGCTCGTCGATGTGGGTGTCACTGAGCAGTTTCTGGAGCAGCACGGTGGCATCCTGCTGGCAGAAGACATTGAGGATGTCAATAAGCCGGGGCAGGTTGTGGAACACGTACTCCCGCAACGTGAGGTGCTCCTCAAAGTAGAGCAGCTTCCCGCTCTCGTGCAGGTAGGACAGGGCACTCTGGAGCCGATCCTCTGTCAGGCCCGCCTGCAAGCCCAACCGGGCAGAGTCCCACCAGCTAAGCCACAGCTGCTGAGCCTGCGGCTGGAAGTGCAGCTCCTCCAGCACTTGCCAGGATTTGGGCAAGACCCGGTGCAGGTTTGGGAAGATATCGCGGTGCTCGGCCACCGAGAGGAGCTTGTCCCGCAGGCGACGCACCTGGCAGCGGTCCCGGCAGCTGAAAGGCAGCACAGGGGAGAGGATCTGCGGGCGGTGGTTGAGAAGGTACTGGAACTGAGCTTTTTTTCGCCTCAAGTTCTTGTCCGAGACCCCATAAAAGGCAGTGTGAGGACTGGAGCAGCGCAGGTCAAAGTCCTGTCCCAGAGCCTCATCCACCTGCTGGACCAAGCTCTGGAGGCCCTCAGCATCCCTCTTCTCCTGCTGAGCGATCTGGTGATGGATGTCCAGGCACTTCTCCTCCAGCTCCCGCTCCGCACAGAGGTCCGCATGGGTTCCCACCATACACACCACGGCGTGGGGCACCTTGGAACCGAGCCAGTGCAAGAAATAGCCCACAGAGGGGTAGAAGTGCTGAGGGACATAGGCACTCAAATTCACCACCAGCACGTACAAGGCTCCAGGAGACAGGAAGAAAGACTGGATCACGTCATAGCTCGGGTCTCCCGCCAGCTCGTACACAATGAACGTCAGGCCCCTCTCCGCATCCGCTGTCCAGTCCATCACCTCGATGCCCTTGCTGCCTGACAATCCCAGTCCTGACGGTACCTGGGAGGCATCCAGCGACGGTGCAGGGCACGGTGTTTCTCCTTTCCCTCGGTGGGAGGGAACATGAGAAGGAACGTCCTGCTGCTCAGCGGGGAAGCGTTCTGGCTGTTGCACAGCAGGCACTCGCACTGAGGAAGCGTCCTCCAGGAAGGGGCAGCACACAGCTGGCACTGTCCCAGCGTCCTGCTGCTGCCCGGGACAACCTCTGGGCTGGGTGTTGCCTGCATCCAGGCTCCCCAAGTCCTTCTGCCCATCCTCCTCCATGAGGCATCGCCTCAGCAGGGTCTTGCCCGCATCCTTTAGGCCCATGAGGACCAGCTTGAGGCGGGGCTTGAGGGCAGGCTGGGAGTGGGCCAGCTCCTGCTGGTAGGCTGCGATGTAGGGGATGCCCTTCATACAGACCTCGTAGGGAGGCTGGATGAGGGGATTGTCTTTGATTTTCCACAGGGTGACACGGGAGAGCTGCCCAAAGCCCTCGGGCAGGATGGCAATCTGGTTGCCTTGCAGGACCAGCTCCTCCAGGCTGTGGAGGAGCACGATGGAGTCAGGTAGGTAGCGGATGCGGTTGTTGTCCAGCCAGAGGGTGCGCAGCTGGCGGAGCTGGCAGAGGTGAGAAGGCAGTACAGTGAGCTGGTTGCGGCTCAGGTAGAGCTCCTCCAGCCCTGGCAGCGCCAAGATGGCAGCAGGGAACTCCCCCAGCAGGTTGGAGGAAAGGTTCAGCATCTTGAGCCGCTGCAGGCCGCCAAAGCCGGCGGGCAGCGCCCGCAGCTGGTTGCCGTCCAGCATGAGGCTCTCGAGGGCGCCCAGCTGGCAGAGACCCTCGGGCAGGGCCGCCAGCCCCGTGCCGCTCAGCCAGAGGATCTTGAGGCGGCGCAGGGCAGCGATGCCCTCGGGCAGGGCCCCGAGGTGGCGGTTCCCGGAGCAGTCGAGCTCCTCCAGGGCGGCGAGCTCCAGGAGCGGCGCGGGGAAGGAGGGCAGCTGGTTGTGGTCCACGTCGAGGGCGCGGAGGTGCCGCAGGCGCCCCAGGCCCTCGGGCAGGCGCCGCAGGCGGTTGAAGCTGAGGTCGAGCTCCTCGAGGCGGCCCAGCTCGGCCAGGCGGGCGGGCAGCCCGGTGCCCTCCGCTCCCAGCTCGTTGTGGCTGAGGCTGAGCTTGCGCAGGCCCCGCAGCCCCGCCAGCGCCCCGCCATCGCCCAGGCCCCGCAGGCGGTTGTGGCTCAGGTCGAGCTCGGCCAGGCGGCCCAGGTGGCGCAGGGCGGCGGCGGGCAGGCGGCACAGCCGGTTGCGCCGCAGGCTCAGCACCCGCAGCCCACTCAGGGCGGCGCCCACCTCCTCGGGCAGCTCCTCCAGCCCCCGCCCGCTCAGGTTCAGCGCCTCCAGCTCCCCCAGCGCCGAGGCCGGCGGCGGGCGGCGCGGCCCGGCGGTGGCGGCGGCGGCGGCGGCGGGGGGCTGATGCAGCAGCCAAAGAAGTGGA
>NW_023303812.1:0-5133 GCF_011077185.1 Oxyura jamaicensis | reverse complement strand
TGGATGGAGACGACGCGGCGCATAGCCAAGGACCGGCTCTCAGGTGAGCGCCGCCGGGACGGCTCCCGGCCGCTCCCCTCCGCTCCGACGGCTCCCGGCGGCTCCGACGGCGCGGCGGGGCGCGCGGCTGACCGGGGATCCGGCCGGTCCGGGCTCCCTCGCGCCGGAGCTGGCTCGCGGGGCGGGTCGCGCTCCGCCGGTACTGGGGCGCGGGGCTCCCTCTCTGGCGCACCGGAGGCCCCCGCCCGCGCCTCGCCGCCGCGGTCTCCGCGCCCCGCTCCGCCGAGCGCTGCCGTGCCCGGGGCCGGGCTCTCGCCCATTCCTCCCTCCCGCTGCGGCCCCACGCACCGGGAAGCGGCCGCCGTCGGGGCCGGCGGACGGCGGCTCCGGGATGGCGCTGCCACCGGCCGCTCCACCGCCGCCCCTCTTTGGTCCCCGGTGCGAGGCTGGGGTCGGAGCCGGCTTTCCGGCAGCTGTGGGCAGGGGCCGGGGCCCCGCTCCGTGCGGGACCCCGGAGGTCCCGCCTCGCTCTGGCCGCGGGCTCGGGCTCCGAGGCGCCGACCGGTCCCGTCCCCGGGGCTGCGGCACCGGCCCGGTCCCACCGGGCGGGCGGCGGCTGCTGGAGAGGCACAGGGCTGGGGCGGCGCGGGGTGCAGACCGCGGGTGCGTGGGGGGACGGGGAGCGAGGACCCGGGCTGTGTGTGGGGAGCACAACGACACCCGCCTGCATGTGGGGACGGGGCCGTGCAGGGAGCAGACACTGTACGGGGCTGCCGTGGGGCAGGGGGCCCACGCTGTGGGGTGGCTGCGGGGTGGCTGTGGGCCATGTGGGGATGGGGACGGGTCCGTGCAGGATGCAGAGCCCATCTGTGTGTGTATGGGGACGGCTGTGGGGCCGTAGGGTGCCGGGGTGGTGCATGCCGCGTGCTGGCGGGAGGGTGGGGCGGGTGATTTGGGGTCTGGGGGTCTGGAGCTCGGTGGGGCCGTGGCTGCCGATGGGGCCATGTGCTGGGCACCGATGCTGTGGCTGGAGTGCCTGCAGGGTGCCGGGGCGAGGGACTGGGTGCTGAACCCAAGTGCAGAGGCTGCGGGTTGCCGGTGCCCGGGGTGCCGGGAGCGGGTGCTGCTGGTGGGGCGAGCGTGGTGCCGGGCAGCGCTGGCCTGGCTCGGCTCGGCTCCTTCCCAAGATGGCGGCGCTGCCACGTCCGCAGCGCGCGGCTCCGTGCGGGGACGAGGGCGGTGGACGAGGCCGGGGCCGCGGGGGGCCGGGGCTCTGCACCCTGTGGGGCGGGGGGCTGGGGGCCACGGAGGGCCGAACCCGGGCACCAGCAGAGCCGGGTTCGCCTCCCGGCCCATGCGGGGGCCCGCGGTGACGAAGCACCGTCCCCATGCAGGGGCGGCGGGTGACGTCCCCGTCTCCTGGCTGGCGCCAGCAGCGGGTGGACGGGGCGGCCCCTCCCCGGCACGGGGTCTCCCAGCCGTGGCCATCACTCAGCGCCGCGGCCTTGGGGTGGTCTCGGGGCTGTCAGCATCTGTTCCCAGCGAGGGGCCGCCCCGCGTGGGGAGGGGGTGCGGGGGCGTCCAGCCCCCCGCCTGCACGGCTCCACCTGCGTCAGGCGCTTCCGCCCCCGCCGGCGGGCAGCCTGGCTCCCAGCCGCGGTGGGCTTGGCGGGGTCTGCCCCTCTCCCCACAAGCGTGGGCTGTTGGAGCCCCATTGCGGCCCCTCAGCGGCCCCATGGGCCCAGCCACGTGCAGCCCTGCCCATGCGGCGTAGTGCTGGCGAGGGCTGTGGTGCCCTGGGGCCGTGGCTCGGCAGTGGGACGCATGTGCATGGGCTGGCTCCGTCCTTCCTGCTGGTGTCTTTGCTGCCCTGACGCTCCCCGTGGCTTTGTCCCTGTGTCCGTGAGGGGGGTGACAGCCCCTCCCCGGCCCCTAGGCAGCTGGTGGGCAGCCAGCCCTGACACTGCTGGTGTGTGGGGGGAGACATCAGCTGCCTCCCGATGGCCTCCGGGGTCCCATCCGCTCCGCCAGGAGGGGTGGGAGGCCTGGCGGGTCTGTGGTGGCTCCTCTGGGGCTGTGGCCCAGCTCGGTGCTTGGCACAGGGGTGGGTCCGTGCTGCCGGGAGCCTTGCCAGCCCTGCACCGAGCCTGGGACCAGGCCTGCCCTGCTGCATGGTGAGGCTGGAGGTGTCCCAGCCACCGGGTGCCTCTCAATGGGCTCAGAGAGCAGCTGGAGCTGTGGCAGGGAACCGAGCACAAGCCCATGCGCCACGTTCTGTGCTGCTGCTGGCATCCCCAGTCTGCAGGAGCAGGATGTCTCCATCCTCGCCTCCTCTCTGCAGCTCCCATGGAGCTCCCCGTCCCCTCACCCACTCAAGTCGGGCTCTGTCGCTGCCCCAGGGCTGAGCCCGTTCCTGCCGTGCCCCTCAGCAGCGGCTCAGCCCCGGCCCCTGCCCGTGGCAGCAGCGAGGGCGGCGCTCTGCCTGCGCTCTGCCTGCGCTCTGCCTGCGCTCCCCCTGCCCCGGCGCGGCCGCTCACCCCCCCTCTGCCCGCAGCCGCGCTGTCGCCCTTCGCGGCGACCCGACGCATCGGGCACCCCTACCAGAACCGCACGCCGCCCAAGCGGAAGAAGCCGCGCACGTCCTTCAGCCGGGTGCAGATCTGCGAGCTGGAGAAGCGCTTCCACCGCCAGAAGTACCTGGCCTCGGCCGAGCGTGCCACTCTAGCCAAAGCCCTCAAGATGACGGACGCCCAGGTCAAAACCTGGTTCCAGAACCGCCGCACCAAGTGGAGGTAACGGGGCCGGGCCCAGGGGTAGCCACCCGCAGCCCCCCGGGCAGCAGCGCCCGGCTGCATCCCTCGGGCGGCCGGATCCTGCCACCGAGCCCCGGGGAGGGCTGGGCTGGAGCGGGACCGGCGGTGCCCGTCCCCTACGGCCGGCGGGTCAGAGGCCGCGCGGCAGGGCCCCACGGGCTGTGTGTGCTGCAGGAGGCAGACGGCGGAGGAGCGCGAGGCGGAGCGCCAGCAGGCCAACCGCTTGATGCTGCACCTGCAGCAGGAGGCCTTCCAGAAGAGCCTGAGCCAGCCGCTGCCCCAGGACCCGCTCTGCATGCACAACTCCTCCCTGTATGCCCTGCAGAACCTGCAGCCCTGGGCCGAGGACAATAAGGTGACGTCCGTCTCAGGGGTGGCCTCCGTGGTGTGAGGTCCCTGTGTGGCAGGGCGGGACCGCCTGCGCACCTTGGGGACCTTGAACTTGTCAGGAGGAGGCTGTGGCCAGCAGGAGCCTGGCAGGGTGCAAGCCAGCGCCTCTGTCCTGTGGCAGGGAGGGGGCTGCTGCTTCCTGGGCGCTCCCCTGAGCGGCAGCCCCCTCCCCATGCCCACACCCCCCCGGGCACTGGCTCTCTCTGGGCCCCAGCACTGCCCCAGGTGAGCGGCAGCCCCGGGCGGGTGGACTCCAAGCCCCAGTGACCCCTGCCTGGAGCACCACGACCCATGGGCAGCCCCGCACCCACAGCCTCCGGGGGAGCCCGTGCACCGGGCCCCTCTCCCCACGTGCCTCTGCTGGCCCTGGACCTTCCGCAGGGGCTGCCTGCTCCCCCCAGCTCCCCGGGGCCTGGTGCCCCCCCATCAGCAGCTCTCCCGGCCAGGCTGCCCCCGCCGCTCCACCACCACCCTGCCCGGGGAGGGCAGAGCGCAGGGCGCGGGCGGCCTCCCCCACACTTGCACATTCCCAGAGCTGGAAACTTGCCGCTGCCCTTGCGAGTGGGTCCTGGGGTGGATGGCATCCTCACAAGCACCTGCCTTACCCGGGTCGGAGCTCGTCAGCTGGGGGTCCCAGGGCTGGTGAGGAGCCCCAGCCCCTCTGTCCTCTGAGCAGCCAGACAGACGGAGCTTCTCTGACGCAGGGCAGGACCTCCCGGTGCTGCTGCCCCCACCCATCCTGCAGTGCTGGTCCTGGACAATGGACAGAGGGTTCCCGTACATACCAGCGGGCAGCAGCAGCCCCTCCAGAGGCTGCCCCCTCCAGCCTCTGCTCCCTGGGGGCACCTTTGCCTCCTCCCCACGCTTCCTGGTCCTGGTGTGGGACTGAACCTTTGGTCTGGTGAGACCCAGAGCGTGCAGGCAGTGGTGTCTGCTGGGGTCTGTGCTGCAGAACCCCTGGTCCAGCGAACTTCTGGCCCACGACCTGCCCCCTCCTGAGGCAGGACCAGCACCAGGGCGCAGACCTGCCAGACCTCAGCCCCGTCCCCTCTGCGTTGAAGGGGCCGCAGAGGCTGAGCCCCCCAGCCCTGCTCCAGCTCCAGCCCTGACCGGGATGGAGCACAGCTCAGGCAACGTGGTGCCGGGACACGGGGACCCCCCTCCCGGGCCAGCTCCAGATGGGGTCCCCGGCTGCTGATGGGCTGTGAGGACCTGCCCCTGCCCCTGCCCTTGACCTTGACCCGAACCCTGGCCCTACACCCCCCCCCCCCCCGCCGCTGTCCGTGGTGCTGCCCGGGACCCGATGGGGCGCACGGGGACACCCTCCGGGACCGGGGGTGCCGGCAGGGCGCTGCCCCCACCCGGGGCGGGGGGCGGGATGTCAGCGTCCTGCCGGTGCCGGCGGCGCTACCGGGGGGAGGCGGGCAGCCAGTGCCGGTTTCCCGGGGGCGGGATTGGCTGCGGCTCCGTGACGCGGCCCCGTTGTACCGGGAGGCGGGGGAGGTGGGGGGGGCGGGGGCCTCTGCGGCGCCGCCGCAGAGCCTCCGGAATGAGCGCGGCCGGCCCCGGCGGGGGGGAGGACGGCTCCGCCGCCTGCGCGCTGGGCTGGCCCGGGCCCCGCTGCCGACCCCGCTCCCGGGGCGGCGAGGCGGTGCTGCGTGCCCGCGCCGAGGCGGCCGGCTACCGGCGGCTGCTCCGCGCCCGCGCGGCGGAGGTGGAGGCGCTGCGCGGGGCCGTGGGGGCTCTGCACCGGCAGCTGGAGGGGCTGCGCGACCGGCGCAGCGGGGAGCTCGCCAAGTACCAGGTGCGGGGGGGCCGGGCCGGGGGGCGCTGGGCCTAGGGGAGGGGTGCGGAGTACGGGGAGGGGGGCGATGTCCGGGGTGGGCGGGCGGAGCCGGGGGTCCCGGCCGGTCGGATTAGCGGGGGGAGC
>NW_023303811.1:0-3808 GCF_011077185.1 Oxyura jamaicensis | reverse complement strand
GAGAACAAGGCTTACGAGGAGTGGCTGAGGGAGCTGGGCTTGTTCAGCCTGGAGAAAAGGAGGCTCAGGGGTGACCTTATCACTCTCTACAGGTACCTGAAGGGAGGCTGTAGCGAGGTGGGGGTTGGTCTGTTCTCCCATGAGCCTGGTGACAGGACGAGGGGGAATGGGCTTAAGTTGCGCCAGGGGAGTTTTAGGTTGGATGTTAGGAAGAACTTCTTTACCGAAAGGGTTGTTAGACACTGGAACGGGCTGCCCAGGGAAGTGGTGGAGTCACCATCCCTGGAGGTCTTTAAAAGACGTCTAGATGTAGAGCTTAGGGATATGATTTAGTGGGGACTGTTAGTGTTAGGTCAGAGGTTGGACTTGATGATCTTGAGGTCTCTTCCAACCTAGAAAATTCTGTGATTCTGTGATAGAAGAAATGGCTAAATTTCAGAATGCCCAACTTAAAGATGGACAAACCTGGAGAGATGTGTTACAGGTTCAACCACAAAATACATCTCCAGAATAAATTAATTACCCCATTTATTCCAAATACAGATATTAACTGCCAACTGCATGGTCTATGACATGTGAATTGCTTCAAAATTTTGAGACTCTGTAAGAACTGAGAGATTTCAATGCCTTGTTCTGTGTAGTTCACTACAGTGATGCAGAAGCAGTAGATCTAAGCCTGCACAATTTCAAAAAACCCATGCACAGACTCAGCCATACAACTCATACTGATCTAAAACCATAAAGTTACCTAGAAGTATTCAAAAATGCAGGACTCTAACTTCAGACCAAAGCAGAGTAATCCTGTTTTCAAAGTTCCCTGATAACAGCTGCAGTCTTTTGAATTTGTCTTGAGTTTCAGTTTGAAGATCTACAAAAAGATAGATATCTCTAAAGGACACTTCTCAAGAAATGTCAAATGTAAACAGACTTTGAAGGAGTTAAAAAACTGTTTCCAAAGCAGCATTTATCAATTTTAAGCTCATTTCTTGTTTTAGTTTGATTTAACAACCCAGAAAGGAGACCTCAACACAAAGCAATAACATGCTTGTTGGTATGTTACCATGATGTGGTAGGTTGCAGTGTGATTAGATATCGTTGGGTACCAATATTAATTCTGGGGTAATGTATGCACATACAGCACTTTGCAGCTGACTTCATTGTAATATGTACAGTGTACGTTCTGACAGCTGTGTGTCATAACAGGATCCCATCTCTGTTTGACATGATTGATGTGCAACCCTTGAGGCTGCTATCTTTCACCACAAATGGGTATTATACAGGTAGTTAGCATGAAAGAGGTATCTTCTGTTAGAGGGAACCAAAGGGAAAAAAACAATAAACTCAAAAGAGTTGCTTTTATTTAAAAAGCAGCAGGACAGAGAAAAATAGTTCTTTAAAGAAGAACTTTTCATCTCACACTGTAGGCTTAGAAGATAAAAGTGCTTCCTAATTTTCATATATGAATATCTAAATTCAATCTACAGACAGAAATTGAAACAGGAGTGGCCTGGTTTCCAAATATATGAAACACTTTCAATTCTTATGGTCTCTCTTATTTTTTATATCATGCTGGCTTTTAAGGTATCTCTGTATTGCATATTGCAAGCTCATGCAGCTTTGTTGTGTCCAATGTCCAAACTAGCCAAATGTGAACCAGCTGCAGGCAGCACACTGGCTAAACAACAGCTGCCATACATGAAATACTCGATGGGGCTCAGGGCTGTAGTAACTGCACAGAGAATTGAATTGTTGCTTTCAGGTGAGCTAGCTCACAACATTCAGAAGGTGCCCTATATAGCCAGCTACACTGCTCGAGTGCCTCATTGCTCTGAAAGATGAGAATGTAGCATTTAAATAATGGGCTTAGATGGGAAAATACAGGAATCCACAATAGAAAATTGTCCTCAAATGCAACTTAATGTGAAATGATGGCTATTTAACAACTAAGTGAATATGTAATATTGATTTTTTTTTTTACATAAAGAGAGTATCTGTGACTATACAGTCATTCATGTGGGAACGGAATTATGGGACAGTGCCTTTAGCATAGCAGGTCCTGGATCAAAAGTATCACCACAGAGGAATCCAGGACTAGAGACAAGGATGATTCTGACTAAATGTGGAATAATCACAATACTATAAAAATACAGCATCTACATCTAGTATCCCCTCTGAGCACACAGTTACCTGATATCTGAAACTCATTACAACAAGATGTCCTACCTCTGCTTTTGAAAAGAAAGGACGTCTGGGGAAAACTGGGGGGTTCCCATAGCCTAAGCAGAATCACTGTTGTTCCCACTTCTCTTCGGTCCTGTGACCAACTCTCTATATAAGTGGAAGATGCTAAGGTGAAACCCTGTACAGGGGTAGCAGGTAACCCACAGGAAAAGTAAGTTTGGAACACCTTCATCTTTTGTCCAAAAGGATTAATTTCCTAGTGAAACATATAATTACAAAGGTGTTGCAACTACAGTGCAAAGGTAACAGTAAATATTAGGGGGCACATTTTAAATACACTTACCAAATCCAGTTCAGAAGAGTTAATGAGCATTTGCTTCATCAATCCCAATAACACTTAAGTGTGAGATATGCTCAGCAACTTAGCACTGTCAGAGTAGAGATATCATTAAGATGGTCCTAAAGCGCAGCTTTCAACACTGGGATACATTCATTTAGAAAAAATGATTTATTAATAGCCATATTCGAGCCATCCAGTGGGTTAGGCTGAATACAAACTGACTCAGAATGAGCAATGGCTGTAGCAGAAATAGAGAAATATAGTATAATATTAAAGGGAACTATAGACTATTTTTTTTTCTGATTTTCCCACTTGAAGCAGCTGTACACAATCTTAAATGTTTCCCAAGTGCCCCGAAACCATTACATTCTGCTAACAGGTTGACACCCATGAGCACTGCTGGAACTACACTCCTTCATCCCTCATTATTCCTACTTATAACTATAATCTACCAACCATAAATACTTGTTCTGCAGGATAATTGCTTCACCATAATTTCACAATTAACCATGGCCACACCAGAATGCATGGATCTAATCCTAACAGAAGTCTGAAAATAAAACCCCCAGGGTGTGTATGGAGGATCACCTGGAAATTTCTTATGCTTTGGACTCATATTAAGGAATCATGACTGGACTGCTGTCATTCACATCACCGGAGAAAAAAAGTTTAAAGACCCTCTGAAAATCTATTTGCCTGCCTGTATTTGCCACTGCCATTTCTAGTGACATATGAAATGAAAACATCCATCTCTAACAGTTAGCACCTTTTTTCCCTGAAAAAATACGTATGTGTATCTGTCAGCTTTAGAGCTGAGCATCAGAAAATCAAGAGAATTAGACAATTAATGTCATTATTGATTGACAAGTCAACAATATTTCCATATCATTAAGCTATCTCAAAATAAAGAAATAAGAAAACCCACAGTATGGGTTGCTTAAAAGAGCTTAAAATGCACCACACAATGATTGCTATGAAATGAAAATCATTGTGTAATTAATCAGAAGTACTGCTACAGAATGTGCATCGCAAATAGGAAGTAAAAGCTTCCCAACTTAAAAAAGTAATTGACAGAAAATCATCTCATTTCCAAAGTAAAGAACATTGTTTGTGCATATATTATTTCAAACCAGACAGACATCAATTCCCAATTCATTGTCTTCCATGGAAAATTAAAGCTTGTCAAGCTGGTTTACTCCAGAGGACTAAAAAAATCTCCTTGCAAGCAGATTTTCAAGAAGAATAAAAAACACCAAGCTTTTTTTTTTTTAAAAAAAAAAAAAAAAA
>NW_023303810.1:0-4315 GCF_011077185.1 Oxyura jamaicensis | reverse complement strand
GATGATCTTGAGGTCTCTTCCAACCTAGAAATTCTGTGATTCTGTGAACACAGTGCCCTGATGATTCTGTGATTCTGTGATATGAAAACACATTTATTAAAGAGATTTCACAGGGAGCTCATGATAATCCTGCCCTGACTCTCTCTACAGCTGGATTCCCAAGCAGCCATCCAGCAGGGAAGTATCTTTTGTAGAGATTATTTGGCAGCAGCAAATTGATGTTTAACTCACAGCAAGATGTTCAGATGTTTCAATGCACTGACTGCAGCAGACACCTAGAAATGACAACCTTCCTCATCCCTTTGCCTCGCAATTTTGTCCTTTTAACACTTTAATGTAAGCCCAGTTGTAACTTTACTGGCAAGCAGCACCAGTCGCCCACCAGCACTTTGTTCAGCTGCCTGGGGCCATCCGCTCAGATGCTATTGTAGTAACAGGACCAAGACAAAAAGGAAAGCAAACATGAGGTGATACTCTATTTGCTTTAACCTTTTTTGTTTGAATTAAACCAAAAACATCCTCAGCCTCCCAAGAGAAAGTCCTACTTGAAATCTTAAAACCCTTGAGTGTTGCTGGGCTTGTCTGTGCTGCAGTTCACCAGCCTTGAAACCTTTTGAAGATTCCTTTGCTTTACAAATATGAAAAATATTACATTAACATAAACTTAATCTAGCTAAACTTTTTCAGTTACTTGTTCTAATTATGGTGTTAACGCAAAAGGGTCTTTCACTATTAAACAAACAGGGAAATGTAAACCCCATTTCTTTCCCTACAATGGTTTTATCAAGTCATTTGTGCATGAATTCCCACAAAAAAATAGTTTGCAGTTAAATGTGACTGTCAAAAAATCTTGTATTAGATTCCTTAATATAAAACATGTCATTAATATTTTTCTTTTGACATTTTTATTTTCAGTGTTTTCCCTTCATTAAAAGGGAAAAAAAATCAGGGTAATCCTGAGGTTCTGCATTAAAACCAGAGGCCATCCTCAGACCCCTCACCAGTGCAAGGTTTGTAACCTACAGCTAACACGGACTCACGAATTATGCACAGACTGTCATGAAACCCCACCCTGTCATCCTATATCCTCTGAAACAATATTTGGCTACAGTTGGGTCACTCCAAATATGCAGGTGATTCCCCCTCCATAGGATAAATATAAATTAGAAAACACTACTTGTTTATATGAGCAAACTATATAGTAATATCAATGTTCTTCCTTCTACTTCTCTTACAGAATGAAGTCAGACAAGAGCAGGTTTTCTTCAGAGAAGTCTCCACAGCATGACTTTGCATATATATAAGTCTAAGAGTAATATATGGTCCTCACTCATTAGTGATTTCAGCAGGACTTAATTCGTCACCTTTGCCTGACAACTCAGTAAGACATAGCATGCAACAATACTTGTCAATTTTCACTCCAGCATCCCTTCCTAATTTTTAATGCACCCTACCCCTGAACACAGCTATTTATTATTACAGGTGAGGCTGCATAAGCATATGGTGAGTGGAGGCCCAGTGAGCTGGAACACCCAGCTTCAGCTGATATTCTGCAGAATTGTTTGGCTGTAGGAGCTCAGCAATATATTTTGATAGGCTTGACTATGCAGCTATAGATCTAGTTTGCTTCCCACTCGGATATTGTTCATGCTTCAGTTATCATGCACAAAATTAGTGATAAGGAATATTAAGCACAGCACTCTGTATTGCAGTTCTGCCCAAGAGGGATGATAATGAATCCCAGTCTCTTTATGCTTTTACAGGAAGCTGAGCAACTGCTTGCCTGGGAAGCAGAAACAGATAACTACTTGGAGCTTTATGTTAATGCAATGTCTGTCACATCCCTCTTGCACCTTCACCATGAGCTTTCAAAGTCTTGGTGGAAATATTAAAATGGAAGACCTTTCTGCTAGTACCATTTCAGTGAGGAAGCTATGGTGCAGAAATAGCTGGTAAGGATATTTCAGCAGCTTGCCATGCATTAAAAAATGCCTGATCTTCAGAACATGACCACAAATAACAATTAGAATGTATTTCTAATATGTCCATGAGTAAATGGTTTCTTACTTGACTATTGCAGGGCATATAAATAACCTTTAAGCCCCATGTGCTACAAAGCCCACATATCTCTTAATTTTATGCAGGCTCAGTACATTAAAAAGAGTAGCAGTTGCATACAGTTAACCCATCTTTTATACTAAATGGTTTAGGAAACTGTGCAAGAGCCTACCCCCTAGCTTTTCTGCCCTTCTCCCTATTTGTCAGAAGTAGGTTTTCCTATAAAAGTCTTAATGAGCTATCTCCCATACTGTTCAAGAACCTTAGTTGTAGGCTAGGTGTTCTTTCCCCTTCAAATTGAATTAATGTAGTCTGACATTTTCTTTAAAACACTACAGGTTTTAGTCATCACCCAAACTGTCTGGTGTGCTGCTGTTGCCACCCTATGACCATTGCTACACATGCCCTTTGCCCATAATCAGGTTGCTCTTTTGCTATTTCCAGATGATTCAAAAGCACATCAGTAAAACACCAAATGAAAGCAGTGTATCCAAGGAAGTGCAACAAGACATGGATCCCATTTGTTCCTTAGGCAATACAAGTATACAAAATAATTGCAAGGTTCACCAAGAGCCACAGCAGGAGACAAGTTTTCTTGAGTACTGTCCTTCAATCTTGCATCTTTGACTTATACGTTTAGGACAAATATTCCAAAGCTTCAAGTATGTTTTGCTGTCATTCTTCAGTATTTCACTCTCTAGCCCTGGACTTGCTGCAGCTAAAGATGTTTAGTTGGAGGGATTTTCTTTCAGCTCTAAAATAACTGGACTTTTCAGATAAAAAGGAGGAGGAAAACTCAGATAAGTTTCAGATAAACTGAAAATAAACTGAAAATAAGAATCCACAAGAGAACCACTCTATCACTATATCTACATTATAGTGTAGATATATATCAAAACATATTTAAATAAAGAGGGTATCCTATTAAGATTGCTAAGGTGAAAGAATATTTATTACCTACACCTCTGTCTACAGCTCGATCTGGAAAACCATTTACCACTATGCTAAAGGAGCTCATTTTCCAAACCCTATCCTCATCAAAATGATAGCATTGAATGGAAGCATTTCCATTGGTTGCTTTACACTAGATCACATCTGCCCAGTTGCAAATGAATGCAGAACAACAATTACTTCCATGTACGCTTCTGTCTGACCAGCAAATTACAAATTGTTGATTTCACTAGGGATGTTGAAAAAGAGCTTCAACAGATGCAAGTATGTTGACTTACCATATATGAAGATCCAGTTTCTGCTATGAAATGAAAACTCTCTACATCATTCAAGTGCACTCTTTAAGTCTCATAATAATATTCCTAGTCATCTAACTGATAAACTTCATCCATTTAGCCTGATTGTTCCATTTAATCTTAATGATTGCCTGGAAATTTCAGAGAACACTTTGTTTGGCATCAAGAGAACAGCATACTCACATGGATGCCAGTTGTCTGTGTGGTTGGTTGTCCTGTTTCAGAGCCTCAGAAACCCCCGTCAGCTCCACTGAAGAATTGTGAATTCCCGTACAAGGAAAAAAACTAACAAAAAAATCATACATTGGACTTTGACTTTTTCTTGATAATCTCACTGTTTTAGATAAGACTGTTGTAGGTGGCCTATCAGTACAATATCTTTAAGTAAAGACCCAGTAGTACAGAATGAACTACTGGGCAATGTCACAACGGCTTAATGAAAAAGACTATGAAAACATTGTTGAGAGGGTTGATTTGCCCAATTGTTTCTTTATTCTTTAGCCACCTTATAAGCTAGCGTCCATCCTCTAATTTTCATCTGGATTGTCACTGGAATCCCATGGAGGGAAATGCACAGTCACTTATCTGAAACCCATACCAGAATTGTGAGAAACTCAGCAGCACTGGGACATGTAGTCTATTGCTTTGTAAAGGTCTCTGGGGTTCCTTAAAAAGTTTTTAATGGGATCTAACAAGAGCATCTTTGATTATTCCATGCTGTTTAAAAGATGCAGCAACCAAACAACAGAGACCATGAATTTGAAAGGCATCAGGCAAATCTAGAGGAGAAGCAGAATTTGCTAAGATTCTTGAGAAAGATTTATGTATCATATGACTGGCTACATTTCAGCTGTCATTTCTAGGAACGTCATTTAGAGGTATTATTACTACCTATACAGAGCTCCATGTGTATTACAGTATCTGTGTAGACATTAAAGGCTGCAATGAAAACAGATAGAAAGAAGGGCTAGGGAGGTGATCGTCCCCCTGTACTCGGCTCTGGTGAGGCC
>NW_023303809.1:0-8628 GCF_011077185.1 Oxyura jamaicensis | reverse complement strand
CTTCCAACCTAGAAATTCTGTGATTCTGTGATTCTGTGATTCTGTGATATGGTTTAGTGGAGGACTTGTTAGTGTTAGGTCAGGGGTTGGACTCGGTGATCTTTGAGGTCTCTTCCAACCTAGACGATTCTGTGATTCTGTGAAAAATGAGGTCAGTTTTTCACAGAGGCATTCTACGCAGTATGCTTAATCCAATCTTTACTTTAACAAGCTGGACAGTTTTCTTCAAACAACTTCAAATTCAGTCAGTATGAGAAGTTGCTCCCTGTGCCCAGCCTTGCCCTGCTAAAGTAACTGGGAAGCTTGGTACTGACCTCAGTGAACCTCAGATTTCATAAACTGCTTGAGAGGCCAGGGAAGTTAAAGCTAAACCTTGAATTTATTGATCCAGTTAAACCCAGAAAATGATCAGAGCCAGTTGAACACTTCAAATCTAGACCCTGCCTGTAATGATAAGAAAAAAAAACAACCTATCCTTGTTCTGACTACACACCAAGAAATATGAATCCAAGCTTAGTTTGCAACTGACACCTTTCAATTAAAGCAGATAAACTGTGAGAATAGCACCCGTACATTCAGAAATGCCATCAACCAACACACATGAGGTGCCTATAAACCATGATGTCGATGCTACACAGTACCTTCCAGATTTCCCTGCATTTAGGTTACAGTCCATGTGGCTAGCTGCTTTGAATGTCTGAACTCTTGGGCACCAAACATGAGGCATCTCATAGTAGTTCCTTGAAACTGGATGCATTAAAGAGGTCAAAAGCTGGGTATGCCAAAAAGTCATTTTGGGAAGGTAGGCCACTGTGCTTTAGATCAGGAACAGAAAAACTAATATTGAAAAAAAAAAAAAAAATGTTAACTCTTTCATAAATGAGGTTCACTCAAGTGGGCTGAAAAAAACATCATCTGCCCAAAGGAAATAAAGTCAGCACGCTGGTCATGTTCTGCCCCAGAGCTCACTTGGTTTGGGTGCACATTTCTAGACTCAATGCCCTGGGTTATTATTTGTTTTCTAAAACTATTCTCAAAAGTGTTTTTCTGAAATCTGTGTCTCTGGCTTTCTCAGGATGACACAGTGCTGTGCGAGACATCGTGTCTGATTACATCAGTCAGGCTGCATTAGGCTGTGTCAGGAACGACTGCCAACAGGACTGATGTAACTGCATGTGACACACCATCACACGGGTTCCTCATTGCTGCCATATGAGATGGATTTGGGGGAAAGGAGAACAAGAGAATGGAAGATCTCATACACAAAGACAAGTTTTTTTTTTTTTTTAAAAAAAAAACCTGCTCCTGTACTCCCTTTCAAAACCAAAACTGATTGAAAAACATTCATTAAATTAGGGACTAAAATAAGAATAAGTAGGTGTAAAATGTCCTTGCGGTCAGGTGTGCAGATGTCTGTGTTGTGCTGAGCACATCTTTTTAAAGAAGAGTATGAAAACTGCAGGTCAGAGCCCTTTTGCATGTAAGGAAGTAGTACTGATTTAAAAGACTGCACCATCACCCATCCAACACTTTGAGAAGAATGCTCTCTTCTTTAAGAATTCTGTGTATGCGAGCACAGCAGGTAAAGCAAAACAGTCTAACACTTGGACACTTCTGGAAAACTGTAAAAATTAGGTGGATCCTAAGGGCTTCTGGTAACTGTTGTACGATTAAGTATAATAGTATTGTTAATCTGCCAGTCACTAACAAATTTCTAAGAACTCTTCCTGTGCCCTTCTGATTCTTTTGGCACTGGCACAGGACCAGCAAAAGCGTTTTCTTCCCTCGGTGACTGACAGGGGATTACAGTCCGAGTATGCCCAGGCTGCAGAGCAGAAGCCAGGAAAGCTTACAGTAAGAGATCTTTAAATGCCTCAGTCTTTCACTGCTAATGTAGGCTTCACAGATGAGATTTAAGCTACCTTCAGCAATGCCAGCACTACAGAAGCCAGCACATTATTTGCCAGGATACATCCTCCCCAGCCCTCACAAAAAGAGGCAGTCTTGAGAATCCAAAATAAATCGAAGCCTGGAAAGCAGCTAGGACTTTCATAGGGTACACAGAGCAGGGAAACTGGAAAAAAAAAAAATTAAAAAAAAAAATATGACTAGTAACAAGCATAGAAAGGTCATTTACCCTTTTAACTTCCTTTTTTTTTTTTTTTTTTTCTTTTTCACGGCCACTTGGAAAATTCTCATGGCCCAGCCCTAAGACAAGCTAGCTGTATGTGAGCTGTCACACTGCTACTTCCAATACTAAGCACTTGACTTGAATTGGCAGAGCCACATCTTGAGCAGCAAGATGAATCAGCAGCTCTTCACCTTCCAGCTTTGCCTCTCTGCTGCAATTACATGAGGCATGTTGACATCCTGCGTACCACCAGTGCTAGAAATTGGAGTTCCCGTTTGGGAACTCGTGTGGGCTGACACTCACCTGGCCTTAAGAGTTAACCAGCCTCATAGTATTGTAGCAGAGGAAATCACACACAATCAAATCACACTCACCAAACTAAATCTGTGTTTACCCCTGTGAAGGTTCAGCACCCGGCGCGTGGAAAGAGCGCAGCACTACCTGCTAATTTAACTACTATTAATTAAATCCATTACAAATAGCAGGGATTACATCCCAGGTAATTCTGGGGAAAGATAGCCTGTTGTTTGCTGGCCAGTTGCCTCAGCAGTTGAGAACATGGTGCCCTACCAAAACAACTGTCACACCGGGCCTCACAGTGGCTAGAGGAAAGGGAAGTCGCACCCACAGAGAAATGCATGCCACGTTCCAAGCCAACATATTGACCCTCAGTAACCAATCCTCCAGCCTGCTCTCTGCCAAGTGCTCAAGTCTGGATTAGTTTTAGCTAATGGCCCAGCTGCAGGGGTAGATGTGCCTGCCAGCACGACCATACGCTCAGACAGCAGTGCGATTCACAGGGAGGGGGAGAAGACTGCTGGAGTAAAACACATCTTTGTTCTGGTTACAGCAGTACAGCTGACAGGACTTCTGCCCTGTCTATGAATGCCTGTGTGCGGGTCTTTAAGCCAGTCTTTTGGGTCAGCAGGGACTCAACCATACGTAAGTAACAGATATAAACTTTAAGGAGTGCTTACCACGGGGGTAAAATAGAGTGAAATATGTTTTTATATGTATGGACAAAAATGATTTTAAAAAAAAAAAAAAAGATTCACTTATATTAAAACATTCACTTAAAAAAATGATTTCACACACATGGGAACACCTATTCCAAACTACCAGCACAAAGGCATTTAAATAAATTGACTGTGCTGAGCTTTCACCTCAAAGGCAAGTATACAACGAGCAGAAGAAGAAGTAATTGGCCAATGTCGAGTTGCACAGGTGTATTTGAAGGTCCATCTTCATCCTCAAAGTCCATTTCCAAACGCATCCGAGTGTTCTGATAACAATCAGCCCTCAGTGTAAAAGAGGAAGTGAATGTGTTTTTGCTTCATTTCAGCCTTATCTCCGAAGGTCATCTCTCCCCCCAACACATTTTGCTTGCAACAGAAAAGAGACAATATTTTCCATGATGTTGCCTCAGTAAATTGCATGAGTCAAATTAATTTGTGTGTCCATTTTGCACAAAAAGTTTTCTGAAGCCTAGAGCTCTGTACAAGAGAGTATGTATAAATTAACTGTCTTCGGAAGGATATTATGTGAATATTAAAACTGGGAACTTGGTATGCAAACTTTAGCGTTAAAAAGCTGAACAGAATGCAGAGCATAAGCCCATAGATGGAAATACAATTTACTGCAAATGCACAAAAGTTGCATTTGCCACTGCTCTAACTTACACTCTGCTGAATATAAATAGAATTACAGGATATCCCTTGCTGGGCTTCCAGTAGGAAAGGAGTTAGTGGTATTTCTAACTTAAATTGATCAAACTTAAATTCTAACTTCTGATTCAAATTCCGCTTTCCAATTTTACAACCAGCCTCAGAGAAACAGTTTTCAACAAGTCTTGTTGAGTACCTAGTTCCAGTGACTTTCATCAAATGCCTTCTCCAGGACACAGCAATTCTTCCCTCTTTCAAGAGCTTTCTCCTGCCCAGCACAGTCACAAGGCTACAGGCACAAGGATACTAGTATCTGATTTACTACCTCTTTTTTTTTTTTTTTTTTTTTCTCAGAAATTACTCTTCTGAAACACAGAGCATCAGCCTTGCAAGCCTCATTATCCAAATTTAGTAATTTCCAAACATTACCATTTCACAATTCTTCATGCAGGTTTTTCTGCAGAGAATGTACAGCAGGCTTAGTCCTTCTATGGCTGCCCCCATCTTTGTCAGCTTAGCAGCTGAGATTCATCGGGGAGTTTCCTAGTCCAAGATTTTCAAAGGAAGTTATCAACCCTATCCAGAGCACATGATGATCTAAAGAGAGTATTAAACATGTTAAACAGTGGAGCAGAACTTATTCCCTAGAAAGGCTCGTACTAGAAAGCAAATTCATTGCCACTGGTGCACATATTATAAATGAATTTGTGAAGAGTTAATCAGCCCAATGACACCTTGATCCTAGTCCTGCCCAACAATGAGCCATGAACACAGACGTGACCGAGACGTCTGCCTGGAAGCTATCCTCTAACCCAGTTGACAGCAATAGAAAAAATGTGTTCAAGAGCTTGGCATCTGAGTCTTGCAGCTGTCAGAGCAGAGTGGCCACAGGTGTTACTTCCAACCACGAAATCCACTTGGGAGGGAGAAGGCAAATTAGAGCACAAATGCTACCAGCAAAACAGGGAGAACAGGGCAGACAAATAATAATAATAATAAAAAAGTGCTACCATTGCAGCTTAGATGTCTTCTGCCTATACGTATATTGTGATGTAGACATGGCAAAAAAATTGGTAACCTTAAACTTGAGCATGTACTTTGAGTGCAGGTGAGTTGGCACCTGCCAAAAACAAACAAAAACACCACCACCTTAACAATAAGGGGGGATCATTTATATATATATATATATATATTCAGAACACTGAATGACTGCAAGGAAAAGATACAGTGGTTTGCTTTTTTCCCCTCAGTGATTGCTCAGTGATCTGGAGATGTACCCCCTTTTCCATTCATTTTTCTTCTTGCTCTGTTTAGGCCTTCTCCTTTCATCCCTGTGGTCAGCTGTCATTTCTCATTATATGAGCCATCCATGCAAGATGCTGCTTCTAAAAGTGTCACCCTTACTCATGTCCTTTCTACTGCTACGTAAATATGTGCATGAAACCTAGTAATGTTAGAGGTGAGTCTGTAAAAATCTAGGTATAGGCTTTAAAGCTCTGCTATGAAATTTAATAAAATGAGGGAATTCAAAAAAATAAAAAACAGGTCCAGTTTATAATTCTCTTTTTCTTTTTAAAAAAGTATGAGACTATGAAGAAGAAAAGCTGTAGAAGTAATCATAACAAATTTTGTGTTGGGTTATTTTTTAATAGCAGATTTAACAATTTAAGCCAGTGAGATACAGTGAAATGGCTCCAAATGCCAGCTCTTTATTTTATAAGCACTTGCAATCTTACGTTTAAGAGGTCATTTAACTAGAATTCCAGTGAATAGCTGCAGAGGGACAATGATATCATACAGTCTACAAACACCCTGCATTTTCCTCTTGCTTTTAAAAAGAGACTATACAAGATAATATCTAGAATGATTATTTTTACCTTGAATTTTATCTAAAGAAAAGAAAAGGAAAAGAACGCTATTCAAGTTATAAAAGTAAACAATTTAACCATTTTTCTAATGAAATATGAACTTCTGAAATGCTCTTGATCTCATTGTTACTTGCAGACTAATCCATCAGCTATTACCAGCAGCTGGAGCTGGCTTGCAGCGAAGTCATGGTTCTAGACACGCACAAGGGAAGATTCCCAATTGATCTTTCCACAGTTAACTCGCCTGAGCACTAAAATATTGCATTAGGAGAGGAAGGCACAGAGTGCATGGGTCTGTGATAATAGAAAAACCTGCTATCTCTAAAGGCCAAGGAACTCATCTAAACTTCCTAAGGTTACAGAATGAGGGTAATGGATCACCAGCAGCATTCATAGCAGAAGAAAGGTCATTCCCAGTGAACCCCAGTGAAGTCATTCCCTCCTCTCTCTTTTCTTCCCTCCAGAATACACCTGCGCATAAGCTGGAAAGCTTTAGCAGCAGAATACTGAAGAAGTCATTGCAATGGCACAGTTCTGCAACACAGAAGTGAATTGGGGTTTTTTTTTACTGCTGCAACCACAGGAAGATGCAGGTCTCGGCTATCTTCCTATAAGCTGCTTACTCATTCCACGAGTGGATTTCACCAGTACCTCATTTTTGTGCAGATTTTAACACCTTTCCCCGCACTCCTCCACATCTTTTTTTTTTTTTTTAACATAGAAATCCACACAGAAGATCAGTGAGAGAATTTTCCTTGCAAAAAACACCTTAATAGCAATAGAACGCACTACTTGAATCATGTGAAGTTTAAATAAAAAATTATCTACTTTTCCAGCAACATAGATTTGTTTAAAGATTTTTTAAAATGTTATCAAATCCATATGTTTTAACATCTAGATTTGTTTCCCTTTGTTCCCTTTATTTAGAAATAAATCTGTGATAATCAAATATATGCACAATGCTAATTGACTTGATTCCTTAATCCAAACAAATACTGAAAAAAAAAAAAAACACCTTTGCCCCAAACAAAACAGCTGGGCCTAATTCTTCCATGTAGCCTTCTGAAAATACAAGAAAATAGTTGATGTGTAACCACATCACAGCAACTATTAGATCACAGTCCTGTAAATATGTGGAACAGGACATGGCTTAAGTGCCTTAGTTTTTTAACTGTGGCGTGTTTGAACTATTAAGGTTAATGATATAGCTCTTAGAATTGTAAAAGTGGTATGCATGGAGAACTTCCTACAGCTAAATAAAATAAAAGGCTAATTCCCTTAGTAGCCTATACAATTGGTCTCAATATCTATTCCAAAGCCTTTGCATTTAGAAATTGCACTTTGCAACTTAAAGTCTTGGAGCATGAGATGATTTACTCCAACTGAACAGCTGATGCTGACGTTTAGCAAACAGCTATTGTTTAGCCACCAGTTAAATTTCTCACCAGGGTGATGGTTACTTGATGGGGGGTCCACACTGGGACCACACTGTCACACTTAGCGATAATGCAGAAGATCAGATAAACAAACACCAGCCCGAGGACCCATGGCTCCTTTGGGGTTTTGGGAGCCCCTACTCTGCTTATACAAGGGAATTTCACTAGGCATCTAAAAGATGGATAGCAGCCAATGATTACAATTTTTTTTTCAGTACCCTGCTAGCACTTATGATTCTATATCTGTAGCAGAGCAAGTACCCGTGCTTCATAAATATAGAAGTTACACATACAAGTTTAACAAACTCTGTTTTTAAATACCGATGGAATTTTAGCATGCAATTCATTTAGGTGCTTTGTTATCTAATGTCAGCAGTTTGCAGCTAACACAGCCTAAATACATTAATTGTAAATACAATTTATCTATATGCATGACGCGACCCAATTTAACCAGTAAAAAAATAATAATAATAATAATAAAAACTACTTTAATGGAGCTGTTATTTATTATTAGATTTATTTTACATGGGTATCTGAAAGTATGATTGTGAGAGACTTGCAATGTTGAAAACCATTTACAGCTTTCAAAACAGAAGGGGAAAAAACAGGTATTGTTGTGTCCATTAATGCCCATCTTGGGATAAGAGACTGGCTTTCATTAAAGCCACAAAAATGTCTATTACTGCTTTCCTGTCTTCATCCTCTCCCCCTCCTCCACTCCAAGTTCCCATTACAGACTGCAGCACAAGTTTTTCAGATCTGATGCCTGACAGTGAAATTGAGAGACTATTAAAGCACTGTATCCAATCATCATCCCAACTCTCAGTATAAGTTAGATACAACCTACAACTTGCAAAGCCTCCTATTTCTACTGACGATGAACAATGGACCAAATGGGGTACATTATATGAACTTACATCACCAGCCTTTTCCAAGACTCTAATGTATTCTGTCTTGTCCAATATCTTTTCAGTGAGATGAATAGAGAGATCTGAACTACAGAGGCATCAGGCTCTGCAAAAGCCAGATGGGCGATTTAGAAAAATGTGAAATGCAGGAAAATGTCAAGGTAGGGCTGTTCTAGGAAGGACACGACTCATAAATCTCATGATTTCCATACATTCACTACTGATATAAACAACCATCTGAAAATATAAACGGTAAATACAGAGGTCCCATCACAATGTACTAAGCTCCATCTTAGTGCAATGAGTATTTTTTCTGGAACAATGTATTTTTTAAAAGTAATGTCTGGTGTTTTTCTTCCTGTCCCAATGCACGTTTTTGCATTACAATATGAGTTTCTCAGCCCCAATGTGATGGGACCCCAACCTGACAATTAGCTTTAAAAAAAAAAAAAAAAGACAGACTGAAGCAGCCTCTGAGAGTGCATAGACCAAAAGACAGAAGGAAATATGGTATTTATGTTCTGTTACCCGCATCTCTGCCTTGTCTTCATCATGATGGGAAGGACCACATCATGATGTGGTCTACCTTGACTTCAGCAAGGCTTTTGACACCGTCTCCCA
>NW_023303808.1:0-3859 GCF_011077185.1 Oxyura jamaicensis | reverse complement strand
CGGAAAGGAAAGGAAAGGAAAGGAAAGGAAAGGAAAGGAAAGGAAAGGAAAGGAAAGGAAAGGAAAGGAAAGGAAAGGAAAGGAAAGGAAAGGAAAGGGAAAGATGCCAGTGAAAGGCATAGATCAAACAGCTGGAACTACACAGAAGGAAATTTTATTCCACTTAGCACTAGAAACCCTGGTTGTATCAGTCCGTCTGAACCTGAAATGCCTTCCATTATCTTTGCCTAGGATTCCAGCAAAAGGAGCTGCTTGGGTGTCAAAAGGAGATCACAGATCACAGTCTCCAAACCTCCTACACAGAATATTTCTGCTTCTGACAGGATGGATGATCTTTTTAAATACAATATACATTCACTTCCAAATACACTATTTCCATAATATCAGATGTGTTGCCTTGTGGTACCTCCTCTACAAGAAATACCAGTTGTAGCCATCTGTGTCTGAACTTTTTTTCCCATGCCTTCCCATGATTATTTCCCCTATGACTTCTTTTAGCTTTTTTTTTTTTTTTTTTTTTTTTTTCTTTATGGGTAGATCTGTATTAATATATAAACTTTATACATAAACTATAAAGTTCTAGCAGGGAAAATTGTCTCTCTCTCTTTTTTCCCCCTCAATGTCTTCAGTCCAATGTACTCTTAATTACATGACTGCTTATTTACGTTTGTTGACAGCTGATACCTGAATGCTGATATTCTGCCTGATACATTGCATTGAGGTCACTGGACCTGTTCAGCCTGGAGAAAAGGAGGCTGAGGGGGGACCTCATCACAGTCTACAACTTCCTTGCGAGGCAAGTGGAGAGGCAGGTGACCTATTCTCCATAATCACCAGTGACAGGACCCGCAGGAATGGTGTTAAGCTGAGGCAGGGGAAGTTTAGGCTGGACATCAGGAGGAGGTTCTTCACCTAGAGGGTGGTCGCACACTGGAACAGGCTCCCCAGTGGAGTAGTCACTGCACCAAGCCTGTCTGAATTTAAGAAGCAATTGGACTGTGCACTTAGTCACATGGTCTAAAATTTTGGGTAGACCTCTGTGGTGCCAGGAGTTGGACTTGATGATCCTTATGGGTCCCTTCCAACTCGGGATATTCTATGATTCTATTCACTTCCTTTCTACTCTGTGATGATGTTATCATAGTATCTACATTGTCTAAGCATGCTGGGTTGTGTAAGACCAACTGCCATTTTATGGATAATAAATGTATAGATTATTTTTTATTAATATGACATAAAAATAATGGTGCAGGTTTTCTATGAAGGGCAATACAAATTTCTATCTTGATCTTTGATTTTTTGAGATGTTCCATGCTAGAAGAAAGTTCTTGAAGCCTGCTCTCACCACTGCCTATAATGTTTGTCTCTAATTCAAGAAAGTTTTGATCAATATTTCAGAATCTTCTCAAAAATATTTCCATAGTAATTGATAGGCAATTTCTGAGAAAAACTAATAATTTGATCAAAACACTTTTTTTATTATTATTATTTTTTTCTGATTAAGTCTATAGGTAAGGCTGCTGCCAGGTTGGTATGAGAAGTGTTAGGCTTATGCTTTCACCAGAACCTGCCTCAGTCCATTCCTGTCCCACACAGTGGAAATGATTAAATGTTAGTTTGAATATCTGAGAGCTATCTACCATCTCTGCTAGTTAATTTCTCAGTAAATACTTTTCATACACAGCAACACTCCCTTCTTCCTCCCCCCAACCAAAAAAAAATAATAATAAAATAAAATAAAAATAAAAATAAAAAAAACTGAACAAAGCCCAAACAGATTAAACAATGTCTCCTGTAGCCTGAAAAATGAACAAACAAACAAACAAACAAACAGATTGTTTGTTATTGGTAAAATAAGATTATTACTATCATTATGGTACCAAACTTAGACAAGTCACTAGATACAGCTGTATTTATGAAGGGAAGATCAACAAATAAATAGACTACATAGACAAAGCAGTAGGTTCAAATCTGACTCTGGCATATTCTGTTTCAAATCAGTTGACTTAAAATCAATTAACTTAAACTGACTGCACAGAGTTACATGAGTCATGAATTTATCCCACGATCTTTCTGGAATGTTTTTGAATAACATGGTGTTAGTCTTTTCAGTTTCACACTCCTGTTAGCTTGGGAAAATGTGACAATAATGGTGGTGTGATTTGACCCAGATCCACCCTGAAGTCACAGAATAAAGTTGCAAGAAAAGGGTATGGTTTACAATACAGTGTTACAATTTTGGTGTTCCCCCCCCCCCCGTCCCCCTCCTCACTCCTCCCCCCCCCACCCCCCGTGTTAGAGTACCATTTTTAGCATATGTATAATCTACAAATATAGGTTTTAGTTGATGTATATAAGGTATATGAGTTTCCTTCAAAGTTAATGTGCAACAGGAGTAAGAGATTTCATACATCAAATGAGTTTCCATATATATATAAAAAAATTGAATTAGGGAAGGAGAGCCTTTTTAAGCTGCTTTTTACTAAAAAATATTAAAAATCTACAAAAGAAAGTAAAAATTACTTACACACACACTTGGATAAATTCAGAAATAATATCTAGCAGAATCTTGTATCACAAAACTATTTCATCTTTACTATCTTCCTGTAATTGACTGCTATGTACTTACCCTTCAGTCTCAAGGAGTTATTGTCACTATTTCTTTCCAGAAAGGTTTGTTAATCGCCCTTTATATTTTGCACAGTGGAAGTGCTACAGCCCTGAAGTAGCCAGTTTACAGCTAATTTTTACTTTCTGCATCTCTTCAAGGTAGTTCATAAGTGTTAATAGCATTTGATATTCTTTTTCTTTTGTCTTTTTAAGAAAGGAAAGTGGCACATTTTTATAGGCTTACCTTGACTCAGTAATACTTATGATTTTGAATTATGTTCTTCTTGTTTGCAGTGAGAAAATAGCCATCTAAATGAAACTATTGAATTTTAGTGCAAAGTTCTGGAGAGGTGAATCTGCTAGATTAAAAATAAACCACCCTGAAAGTAAGCCCTTTTATAACATTTCAATCCTCTGCAGAACTTTCATCTTCCTCCTTTATGTTTAGGCAACACATTCATCAGCCTGAAAGGCTGATGGTAGTCATTTTACCTGCTTACTCGTCAGCTACCACTATTGCAGCTCTAAACAACTCAGGCATTTGGGTTGAAAGGGTTTTTCTTTCTATGGTGGGCTTTACAGTGGTTGTTGGGTGCCCAGCCATTGTTACTGCTACTCTTTTTGATCTCACAGTTTAATGTGACCACCTACTTTATCACTACTCAAGCTACCTGTGGAAAAGGATCATGCCCTCTGTTCTGTCTCTACATTTTCTGATTGTCTTTTGTATATTATAAAAGTAACAATCTATTGTTAACACTACTTAATAAACACTAACATTAACATTATTTAAGAAATCAAAGCAAGTGGAGATTTGGATGAGAGAGAAGGACTTAATATACATTTATGAACTATATCTGCACAGAAACGAAAATAGTTTATGAAATATTATGAAAATATTATAAATATTATGCATAATATTATTGTCTTTGCTTGCAGACAGTGTCTTGAGGGAAAGAATGTAATCAGGAATAGTCACATGTCTCAAACCAGTCCTTTCTGTTAGTAAAAACAAAGCAGTACGCCTTTCCTCATTGGCTCCTCCACTACCTGTGTCAAAAAATTGTCAGCAGTCTTGTAGAACCTTAACTTTCCTTCTTTTTCTTTTTCTTTTTCTTTTTCTTTTTCTTTTTCTTTTTCTTTTTCTTTTTCTTTTTCTTTTTCTTTTTCTTTTTCTTTTTCTTTTTCTTTTTCCCTTTCTTTTTCTCTTTCTTTTTCTTTTTCTTTTTCTTTTTCTTTTTCTTTTTCT
>NW_023303807.1:684-1826 GCF_011077185.1 Oxyura jamaicensis | reverse complement strand
TCACTGTTCTGCAGTATTTGTGCATTCTGGCTCTCATGGTTATTTAGCATTGCTCTTTCCTGCTTAGTGTGTCCAAGGGAGGTGTTTGGGTTGCCCAGGAAGATGTTGGTGTTTCCTGGGAGGTGGTACTCAGTGGTTACTGAGTGGTGCTGCTGGAGTGCCTCAGCACCATCTTCCCTCGAAACCCCTCAGAGATTAATACGCTTTTTTTACTTGCCTAACTTGCAAGTGTTGTACACTTATGGAATATACACTCTGCATTTTCAACCAGGAAAGCCAGGATTTCTTCAGTTGGTACCCGGAACTTGTTCTAGGAACCTGCAATGAAAGAAAAGGCACTTACAGCTTCTGTAATGAGTTTCCAAACTAGGAGGCCTAAGGACCCAGAGGAAAATACTGTAAGGAAAAAATTATCTAGAAACAGATCTTTTTTCTCCAAAAAACTGCTCTAAAATTGAGCAACCTTGCATTGGGACAGTCTCCTTAGTTCATCAGATTTGCTTGTCAGTCAGGAAAGTTTAAGATAATTTTCCATATTCCTTACAATTTTTAAGGGAATTTTTTATAGGCATCAGAATTGCTACATGAAAATGGCCTCAAAAAGATAGAATGAAGATGACAGAGTAGCTAGGCTGTTGAAGCTTTTCTGCACTGGACTGGACAATAACGTTCTCCGTCAAATGTATTACATGCCTTTTGTTACACTTTTCCCATTGTTGCTTTTCAGCAGTTACCAGGAATAACATCAGGCACCATAGGGAGATGCAGATCCTGCAGGACATAGATCAACCCTTTTGTTTCTTTCCTTGATCAAAGGAGGTGGAAATGCAATCTGTGCTCACAGTTAACGATGGGAAGCTTTGTAACAGAAGATGCTTGCATTAATAGCTCTTCCAAGTATTTGCATCATATCCGTCCATGGGTTACTCCAAGCGGATGCTAAAATGATAGTAGAGTTCTTCAGGTGTTTTTTAAATCTCTAGGTTTTCCATCAGACATAGCGTGCATTTCCTGAAGGAATAGGTCTTTTCGCAATTCTGTGGGAGACAGAGAGGATGGAATCAAATTACCCTGATTACTTCTGTCATAAAATGAACTTACTCCATCAACTGCTGTTGCAATATGCAAATGGTAGGATGATG
>NW_023303807.1:0-584 GCF_011077185.1 Oxyura jamaicensis | reverse complement strand
AGGTTCTTGGGAAATACTCTTTTGCATTAGTTTTAAATTCGGAGTAACTACGGAAAATAAAGCTTTTTTGTTTTTACCTCTTTACCTTTGATGTAGGATACTTGAAATGTTATATATCCCAATCTGCATTAGTTGTCTTTAATTAATTGCAATGTCTGCATTAGTTTAGATTCCATCATGGTTTTGGTTTGGTGGCAAACATCCATTTTGGAAACTTTGTTTTGTAGTTCCTGAAGAATTGATGGAGAATCCTCTGAAACGACCTTCCGGAGAGCCGCACAAACGTCCAGAGGTCCAAAATTCTACAGTGGAATTCATTGCCTCTTCTGACTACATGGTGGAAAAAAAAAAAAAAAAAAGTTTTCATGGGGATTGTCCACAAAATTGCACTTTTATTAATATTGCACGTTAATTAAAATTGCACGTTAATTAATAAGTTCCTATTTGAATTTTGGCAAAAGTATATCTTGCAAAATTTGTCAGTTAAAGGCAATTCCAATGGATGGAGCTGTCCTGTGCAGTTGAACATTGAATAGTCTGTTTGGAGTCTGATGCAGTCTAGCTTCTGGGTCTTTCTCACATTA
>NW_023303806.1:0-1837 GCF_011077185.1 Oxyura jamaicensis | reverse complement strand
GGACCAGCTCTCGGGAGCAGCCCTGGGGACAAGTATGTGTGTTTCTACGGGCAGGTGGGGTGTGTGGTTCTTGGGCAAGCACTCGGCGGGCCCCCGGGTACGGCGCAGACGCCGAGCGGCGAAACTAGCGGCTTTAAGCGGACAGCGGCCGGTAACCCCCGGCGGACCCCGTGCACACCTAAGCATAGAAACACCCCCCCCCCCCCCGCCATACTGAGCACTCCTATCCCAAGAAACACAACCCTCCTTTCTGCGCACACCTACACGCAGAAACACACATCTTGGGCAGATAAGACAGTTTTTTGAAGGAAGTGGCTATTCAGATAACTCTGTCTTGGAGTAACTTGTTGAGGTCCTCAGTGGCCTGAGTCCAGCTCCTGTCCTCTTACAAATACAGTTCCTATCAGGAAAATGGTCAATATAGATGGGACTTGAAGAACAGTATACACAGCCTTAATGTCCTGACCTCATGGTGTTTGCTGTCTAGCACTGTTAGTCAAACAAAGTCATCCTGTCTTTGATAATGTCTCTTGCCATGTTATCATCACTGTGTAATTTATTTCATTAAAGATTTTATTGCAATGAGGATTAATGAGATTGAATTAAGATAATTTTCCATATTCCTTACAATTTTTAAGGGAATTTTTAAATGGCATCGTAATTGCTACATGAAAATGGCCTAAAAAAGACAGAATGAAAGATGAGAGAGTATCTAGACTTTTGAAGCTTTTCTGCGCTGGACTGGACAATAATGTTCTCCATAAAATGTATTACATGCCTTTTGTTACACTTTTCCCTTTGTTGCTTTTCAGCAATTACCAGGAATAAGCACCACAGCGAGATGCAGATCCTGCAGGACATATATCAACCCTTTTGTTTCTTTCATTGATCAAAGGAGGTGGAAATGCAATCTGGGCTCCAGAGTTAAATATAGGAAAGGTTTGTAACAGAAGATGCTTGCATTAGTAGCTCTTTCAAGTATCTACATCACATCCATCCATGGGGTACTCCAAGCGGCTGCTAAAATGAGAGTAGAGTTCTTCATGTGTTTTTTACATCTCTAGCTTTTCAGTCAGACATAGCGTGCATTTCCTGAAGGAACAGGTCTTCTTGCAATTCTGTGGGAGACAGAGAGGATGGAATCAAATTACCCTGATTACTTCTGTAATAAAATGAACTTACTCCATTACTGCTGTTGCAATACGCAAATGGTAGGATGATGACAGCTAATGTCTGCAATCTAAGCCAGATATTAGCATCAACAATACAGATTGAAGGTTCTTGGGAAATACTCTTTTGCATTCGTTTTAAATTTGGAGTTATATTCCTACTGAAAATGAAGCTTTTTTGTTTCTACCTATTTACCTTTGATGTTACCTAGGATACTTGAAATGTTATATATCCTAATCTGAACTAGTTTTCTTTAATTGCAAGGTCTGCATTAGTTTAGATTCCATAATGGTTTTGCTTTGGTGGCAAACATACATTTTGGAAACTTTGTTTTGTAGTTCCTGAAGAATTGATGTAGAATCCTCTGAAACGACCTTCCGGAGAGCCGCACAAACGTCCAAAGGACCAAAATTCTACAGTGGAATTCATTGCTTCTTCTGAGTACATGGTGGGAAAAAAAAAAATAAAAAAAAATGTTTTCATGGGGATTTTCCACAAAATTGCACATTAATATAAATTATCATTGCTTATTACTCCAGCGGTACATATTTATTTTCCCATGAGGTCCTCTAAGACCAAAGAAAAGTTCCTATTTGATTTCTGGCAAAAGTATATCTTGAGAAATTTGTCAGTTAAAGGCAATTACAATGGATGTAGCTGTCCTGTG
>NW_023303805.1:496-1482 GCF_011077185.1 Oxyura jamaicensis | reverse complement strand
AAGGTTGCCTTAAAAACACCCACAAAAACAAACAAACCAAAAACAATTTTCCCTCAAAACCCCTCATAGATTAATACACTTTTTTTACTTGCCTAACTTGCAAGTGTTGTACACTTAGGTAATATACACTCTGCATTTTCAACCAGGAAAGCCATGATTTCTTCATTTGGTACCCTGAACTTCTTCTAGGAACCTGCAATGAAAGAAAAGGCACTTATAGCTTCTGTAATGTGTTTCCAAAATTGGAGGCCTAAGGACCCAGAGGAAAATACTGTAAGGAAAAAATTATCCAGAAACAGATCTTTTTTTCTCCAAAAAACTGCTCTAAAATTGAGCAACATTTCATTGGGACAGTCTCATTTGTTTATCAGATTTGCTTGTCAGTCAGTAAAGTTTAAGATAATTTTCAATATTCCGTACAATTTTTAAGGGAATTTTTAATAGGCATCGGAATTGCTACATGAAAATGGCCTCAAAAAGACAGAATGAAAAATGATAGAGTAGCTAGGCTTTTGAAGCTTTGCTGCACTGGACTGGACAATAATGTTCTCCGTCAAATGTATTACATGCCTTTTGTTACACTTTTCCCATTGTTGCTTTTCAGCAATTACCAGGAATAACATCAAGCACCATAGGGAGATGCAGATCCTGCAGGACGTAGATCAACCCTTTTGTTTCTTTCCTTGATCAAAGGAGGTGGAAATGCAATCTGGGCTCCAGAGTTAATGATGGGAAGGTTTCTAACAGAAGATGCTTGCATTAATAGCTTTCAAGTCTTTGCAGCATATTCGGCCATGGGGTACTCCAAGCGGATGCTAAAATGATACTAGAGTTCTGCATGTGTTTTTGAAATCTCGAGGTTTTCAGTCAGACATAGCGTGCATTTCCTGAAGGAATAGGTCTTCTTGCAATTCTGTGGGAGACAGAGAGGATGGAATCATATTACCCTGATTACTTCTGTAATAAAATGAACTTACTCCATCAAC
>NW_023303805.1:0-396 GCF_011077185.1 Oxyura jamaicensis | reverse complement strand
ACATAGGGAGATGCAGATCCTGCAGGACACAGATCAACCCTTTTGTTTCTTTCCTTGATCAAAGGAGGTGGAAATGCAATCTGGGCTCCAGAGTTAATGATGGGAAGGGTTCTGACAGAAGATGCTTGCATTAATAGCTCTTTCAAGTCTTTGCAGCATATCCGGCCATGGCGTACTCCAAGCGGATGCTAAAATCATACTAGAGTTCTTCATGTGTTTTTTAAATCTCCCGGCTTTCAGTCAGACATAGCGTGCATTTCCTGAAGGAACAGGTCTTTTTGCAATTCTGTGGGAGACAGAGAGGATGGAATCAAATTACCCTGATTACTTCTGTAATAAAATGAACTTACTCCATCAACTGCTCTTGCAATATGCAAATGGTAGGATGATGACAGC
>NW_023303804.1:0-9599 GCF_011077185.1 Oxyura jamaicensis | reverse complement strand
CAAATCCCGCACACGTTCAGGGTCGGTTGGGAGTTTGTCATCCCCACTGTCCCGGTCCTCCAGCTCTCACTACTCTAAGCTCTCACAGTAGGTGAAGTTTAAATGCTGAGATTCATCTTGTTGACTTCCTGTGCAATGTGGTGGTTTCTAAGCTGTTATTTCATAACTGTGCCAAGGGGTTGAACTAAAATGCATGAGGAGTCATCACTTGCTGATGGCTTTTTATACAGCTGTCAAACTGTATTTCAAATGGGGGAATTTCTTAATCTCCTTTCACAACTTACCTGTTTAACTTTTCTCTTCCAGTTTTTGTGTTCCCTGTCCCCGTTTTAGCTGGCAAAGAAGCTTGTAGTAGATTCCTACCAGATAAAATTTTATTTTTATTGGAAGAATCTGCAGTGAGATGTTTAGTAAAGTGTTGTAAAACTTGGTTACTCTGATTCCCTGCATTCCTTTCAGTGCTTCACAGTTGTTTAGAGCTAACACTGAGTTCACTCAAGCAAGAGACTTGAGATCAGGCGATGCCAGAGCTTGAATGATGTCAAATCCAAGTGCAGTCCCAAGTAGGCTTTTGTTCACACTTTCTTGCAACTATGGGCCAGCTAAATTGCAAATGTCATTTATTTAAAATGAAAAAAAATAATCCTAATTTAGATTTCCTCTATGGCTCAAACGTCATGTCTGTGTGCTGGACTAATCAGGACAGTCTCTCGCTGCTGTTCCGTTACAGTGACATAAGCATTACCGAGAGGAAACTTTTTTCCTTACATTTCACACATCAATGGCTGTGCTAATCTTAACAGAAGGAGAGATGCATGTTTTTCTTAATTTAACCAAGTCCTACCTACGACAGTTTGGTTTATGTGTGATAAGAACACACTGTGGGATCATGTTCAACTCAGCATCCATTGCAACCTCCAAGTCTTTCTCAGAAGATCTGCTACTCTGCCAGTCAGTTCCTACTCTTTACTGACACACTAGTTATTCCATTTCACATTTGATTATATTTTAAAGTTGTGTCATGTAAGATCTGTACTCTAGTTATGCTAATTAAGCTGCCAGCTTCTTTCATTATCAATTCCATTTGCTATTGCAAAGCACCTTTTTCTTGCCTCTGTGCATCAACCTCTGAATGACACTTTAAGCCTTATCACTGAAAAGATTGAACTGTGTAGTAACTGCATGTTTCTTCTGCCTGAAGTCATAAATAGTTGGCCAAGAAATGAACCCTGGTAAAATCAGTATTAAAGCAACCTGGAGCTGCACCTTCTCATTCTAAAATAAATGATTGCAACTACATTCTTCACCATTTACTGATGTGATTTCCATCTGCAATGGCAAGCTTTTGTTGGTCTTGCTGGTATGCGCTGATACAAATGTTTATATAAACTGTAGAGTTTTTTTCTAATGCCATCAAAAATGTGCTTCTCTTTGACATGTTTGTCTCAGTTTATTCCTTTTTTATTATATAGCAGTACTGAACCATGTCCAGCTAGAACTTCATGTTAGAAAATGTTATTTAGTTATATTTTTTATTTTTCTAAATTAAGGTCACCGGGTGCTTGTTACGGTCCTCAATATAGCCACAGGAAAAATTTCTCTGGTTTGCTAGGGACTTTCTTTGCTTGAGCTGTTAATGATGGATATATTGTAGTCATTAAATTCAGGGATAAATTCAGGGATATTGTTAAAATGCTTATAAATAAATCTTTATTAATTTGGTTATACTACTGTTGTTTTTTGTTTGTTTGTTTGTTTAATTTACAATAGCTCATGGGTAAATCTTTTCCTTGATTTAAATTTATGTGACAAAATTAGATCACAGGAAACCTTGTACAGGAGAGCTTGTGAAGGAAAACATATGGCTTATTAATCTTGCACTGTCCCTCTTCAGCCACCAAGATAGCTGAAAACAAAACAAAACAATAATTTACTCCCCTCCTTAATGCTGCATGTGCTGCAACTCAGCTTTATTCCTGCTATTTGTCAGTTATGTATGCACAAATTAATGGGCAGGATGGGGGCAGGACACAGAGGGAATAAGGAGCTGTGGCTCTTTCCCACCTGTTCTCAGCCAGAGAATTTGTCGGGATGCGGAGAACTGTGAAGTACTTTGCTGTCAGAATGAGGAGGGAGAGTGCTATGGTGATGCATCATACTTTTGATCTGCTTTTTTGTGGGGATAATGCAGCTAACAACCTCCTTTGAAAACACGTTGCAACAGTACCATCTGGCCTCTGTTTGTCATTACTTTGTCATCCCATCACCCCCATCTGACCAACCATTCTCTACCTCATAAAACATGACTGAAATGAACTATCCTTAACCTCATAAAAAACAATATGTGACACCTCTGCTTCGTTTGTGTTTCATATGCCGTGTGATGGCTTGCTATAAGAATTTATGCTGATGAAAGTTGCCCATATTGAAAAGTATGTCTGTATAACTGTTGCATCACAGCAGGAGAGCTGTAAGCAATACAGGGAAAATACTATCCAAAAGAAACTTGTGTTATTGTAATTATGTACTGCTAAATAAATAATCTAACATTCCTCTCATGCTGTGCTTTTAAAGGGTGAACCAGGTTTCATTGGTCCACAAGGAGAACCTGGGTTGCCAGGGCTGCCAGGAACAAAGGTAAGGGTAGTTGGGCAATGCTCTGGTACAAAGCCCTTAGAGCCAGAGTCAAATTCAATTTTGTTAGCATGTATTAGAGGCTGAGACTGTGCGAATGGTGTGAAAATCTTTTATCCAAAAATGAATAAAGTACTTAGAATCCATTTTTGTAAATGGACACGAAATCTAAAGTTCAGTTTAAAATATGCTATCTAGAGTGCCTGGAAATGTGGGAAGTCATTGTTCATGGACCTGTGCTATGAAATGCACATCTTTGTAGTGATGCCCTGAACAATGCAAAGGCATGTTCTACAATCATTCATAATTTAAGTTCATCAGTTGCCTTTTTTTAATGTTAGCATCCAGAATTCATTTGTTCAAGAGGCAGAATATGCCTGTTTGAAGAAATTGTATTTTCATAACCCTTTTTAGGAAAAAGGCTTAAATGTGCATGCAGATATTAGAACTTTAATAGCACAAGCTGGACTTGAAAATACTGATACATTAAAAAGGAATATTTTTTCATACTTATTGCAGGGTTTTTAAGCCACTGTGTGGCAAAGTTAGAACAATGTGAGTCCTACAAAAAACCTGTGTTAGGTATGATAATTTGGGAATTTAGAAAAGCACTGTTCTTTTACATTTGAGATTACTGTGTTTACCCAGTGGAGAGTTCCCCAAGTCA
This sequence comes from Oxyura jamaicensis, assembly GCF_011077185.1. Classification (NCBI taxonomy): domain Eukaryota; kingdom Metazoa; phylum Chordata; class Aves; order Anseriformes; family Anatidae; genus Oxyura; species Oxyura jamaicensis. Next base: position 6,298 of record NW_023303804.1, on the reverse strand, counting down.
TTGAAAGTTGTAGATGAGCTCAAAAATGTTTTCTTTTGATGGTTTTGGTTTCTTTGACCATGCTGGCTTAGTTCTGTGTGAAAACTGCTCATTATCTTCTGATATATGTGTATCTGTTTTCACAGGGTGACAGAGGAGAGGCAGGCCCACCTGGGAAGGGTGAGAGGGGTGAACCTGGACTTCCTGGACTAAAGGTCAGTCTGATTTTATATTGGAAATGTTTTGTTAGGTTTACACCTACAAACTCATCTCTTTATACCAAAAAGCAGAATGAAAAATTGGTGAATGAGCTTTCAAATAAAAATAATATCAAATGCACTAGTCCAGAATACAATGGCAGTTTTGTATTCACAGCTGTGGAAGTGCAGCTTAAATGGACTTTTGTTTGGTCTACAAAATTATGACATGATGTATGTACCTTATTGTGGAGTTGGCCAAGTTATTATCAACAAAAGTCCTGCCCTTCACGTCCCTAACTTACAGCATCAAAGTTTGAACTCTTTGACCATTGTAGCTATTAATTGCAGAGAAAATCCATTTTGTATGTTGTTTTCTAATTCTGTAAGAAAGAGATCTCTCTAACTACTTTTTAGGGTTGTCTTACTATTTTCCACTGAGCCAATACCATCAGTTTTCCTGTCCTAATACATCTTGAACACACAAAGGCAGATTCTGTGCTTCTTGGCCAGCCAATTTGTATTCATCTGAACTGCTGGGAAAAGAAATTGTGATAATTAGTTATTTTAATATCCTTATTTCAGGATAATTAAGTACCATCTCTACTATTCCGCTATCACTTTTCAGAAGCTATGGAATGACATAGGTCATTCCTGCACACCAGTGTTAATGATATCTACTAATGCCAATATTACGTTTCATTTGGAAGGATGGAATCTGTGGCCTTTGCATGCTGGTGTTAAAGAATATATTATTCTGGGTGCTGTGAAATTTGGTGCTTTTAGAGGCTCGTGATCCTGATCATATGAAATGAGGTGGTTTTGCTGTTCCATTATAAGTCATTACTAATTTATTTTTCTCTGCACTCCCATTCCTCTATCACTTTTCTCCTGTCCATCTCCCATCTTCCCATGAACAGGGGAAAACAGGTGAACCTGGATCTAGAGGCCCAAAAGGGTCAAAGGTCAGTAGTAACAAAACTGTCTTACCTGAAGTAACACGATGATATTTATAATAGTTTATAATGTTTCACAGGAACTTCATTTATGTCTTTAAAATAAACTGTAGTGGTTTCTGAAATGTTCTACATAAATAAAACCTTATATAGATGTTATAATAAAAAGTTTTTCTTTCTTTTTTTAAAAAAATTGTTTTTCTTTTTATTATAACATCTATTTCACTCTGCTCTGCTTCTCCCAATGCCACTTGGTTTCTCTCTGTATAACTCATGTGGGTTAGTTCGCCCACATGCCATGAACCAACTCCTGACTATGTCTGTGGAGACTCAATTGGTTTTTGCAATAATTTTGTGGATCCAAACTTTGGTGGATTAGGAATGAATGATATTCCAAGGACTTCAGGCTGAAATAGGCTGGCCAGTAAGTGCTACAAAGGCAAGTTTTGTAGGTTACATTACTATTTTAACTATTCAACCAAAGGTGTTTTTATTACAGTTATTATTATTATTATTATTTCTATTTTATGTCTATCTAGTTATCCATCCATCCATTTATCTCTATATACAGTGGATTCACATGTACATAGAAAGAATAGGTGTCTCTATAATATTTCATATGCTATGCAAATTCTGTGCTCACTGGAGAATCTTATGTGTTATATTGTGAAGGCAAAGTAAAATGAAAACAGATTTGTTTAGGTGGTTCTTGAGTCTACTGTCAGAATAAAGATGATAAGACAATATTGTAAGCTGTTAGGATACTGGTTGCAGTACTTGAAAGCTCCTTGAATAACAGCCCATTCACACTGCTTAAGGATAGTAAGTGTCCTACCAAAAATAAATCTTGGTAAATTGAGGGAGCTGATGAGGGGATTAACACTTCAGATGTGAAAGCAGAAGAGTAAATCAGGCTCTCATTGACCTTCAGTTCCTGCGCATTTCCCAAATGCTCCCGAAATAGATCTCTCTTCTAATTTTCATTTTATCAAAAAGGTCTAACTGTCTTGAAAATTTGGACCAGAGAAGTCAACCTAGTAGTTGACAACTTCATTTTTGAGCAATACCGATGACATTTACTAGATATTGCCAAGGCAACAATGAAAGGAAAGGCAGATGGCACAAACTTGTTTATGTCCTGCCATCAGCCTCCTCTCCTTATTCTTTCATTACCCCATGAAAGTTTTGTTTTCTGATTTTGTTTATTATCCCCTGGTGAATTAATCATTCTTCCCTAACTTCGTACCAGTGATTTTAACAGGAGTAAGAATGCAGTATTTAGCCAAATTCATTTTGAGTAATATGCAAATTTAAGAACCTGCTTATAAAAGTGTCTGTGAAGTGAAATGAATCATAGTCAATGGATGTTGGGTTATGAATGCAAGCATATTTTAAATTCTCTACATCACTTGAAACATATTACTAACAGCCAGGAGGAAAAAACTGCATGAAAGATTGTAAAGATCTTACACCTGTCACAGTAAGGGAGTAAAGGGACTCTAATGCCAACAGTAACATGCTTGTAGGGGAGGCAAGGACTTGGACTGGGGAAGTTCAGAAACTTAGTGGAGTCATGATCACAGAAAGAAAACTTAGTGTACTTTGAAACACACCTTTAAAGAAGTTGCTGGGTACTTTCAGACAGTAATTTTATTTCTCTAGCTTTTTTTCTTAAAGCTTTTGATAATAGTGTGATAAAGATAGAGAAGTTATGTTAATTATGTAATTGGTATCTGTCTTTTATTGAGTCTTTGGTATTTCTTATCCCATACCACTACAGCACACAGTAACAACTCACATAGAACCAAATGCTTTGGGGAAAGCAGACTTTAGGCTGCTCAGGGAACTAGTCAGCAAGGTCCCCTGGGAAACCGCTTTTGAAGGCATTGGCATCCATCAGTGCTGGTCATTCTTTAAGCACTGCCTCTTAAAAGCACAAGATTAAGCAATTCCAAAATATAGGAAGTCAGGCAGGTGGGGCAGAAGGCCAGCCTGGCTGACCAGGGATCTTCTACTGGAGCTTAGGAGAAAAAAGAAAGTGTACGGCTGCTGGAAAGAGGGGTCAGGCGACGAAGAAGGAATACAGGGATGCTGTTCGTGTTTGTAGGCCAAAAATTCGTGTGGCCAAAGCCCAACTAGAGTTGAGGCTGGTCATGTCTGTGGGAGACAATAAAAAAGTTTTTTTTAGATATGTGAACAGAAAGAGGAGAACCAAAGAAACCATAGGTCCGATACTTGATGGGGAAGGTCTCCTCACAAACAATGACATAGGCAAAGCAGAGATGTATAATGCCTTCTTAGCCTCTGTCTTGATGGGCTTCAGGACCCTGGGTGCCTTGAGCTAGAGGACCATGACAGTGAGAATGACAAATTCCCAACCGACCCTGAACATGTGCGGGATTTGCTGCTCCACCTAGATCCATACAAATCCATGGGTCCGGATGGGATTCATCCCAGGGTGCTTAAAGAACTGGCTGACATCATCGCGGGACCTCTCTCAATTATCTTTCAATGATCTTGGGAATCTGGAGAGGTCCCAGTAGACTGGAAGCTGGCAAATGTTGTGCTAATTTTCAAGAAGGGTCAGAAAGAAGACCCTAGCAATTACAGGCCTGTCAGTCTCAAATCAGTGCCTGGTAAAATAATGGAGAGGATGATCCTTGAAGTTATTGAAGCGCACCTGGGGGACAATGCAGTCATTGGTCCCAGCCAACACGGGTTCATGAGTGGTAGGTCCTGGCTGAAAAATTTGATTTCCTTCTATGATAAGATCACCCATCTAGCTGATGAAGGGAAACCATCTGGTGTGATCTTTTTGGACTTCAGCAAAGCTTTTGACATGGTTTCCCATAGGATCCTACTGGACAAACTGTTCAGCATACAGCTAAACAAAAACATCATATGATGGGCGAGCAATTGGCTGACAGGTAGGGCTCAAAGGGTCCTGGTAAGTGGGGCCACATCTGGCTAGTGGATGGTCACTAGTGGGGTCCCTCAAGGCTCCATTTTAGGAGCCAGTCCTCATCAATGTTTTTATAAACTATTTCGATGTAGGACTAGAAGGTGTTTTGAGCAAATTTGCCGATGACACTAAACTTGGAGGAGTTGTGAACTTGGAAGAGGGTGGAAAGGCCTTGCAGAGAGATCTGGACAGATTGGAGAGCTGGGCGATCACCAGCCACATGAAGTTTAACAAAAGCAAGTGCCAGGTCCTGCACAAGGGATGGGGCAACCCTGGCTGCACGTACAGACTGGGCGATGAGACGCTGGAGAGCAGCCTAGAAGAGAGGGATCTGGGGGTCGTGGTTGACAGCAAGTTGAATATGAGCCAGCAGTGTGCCCTAGCAGCTAGGAGGGCCAACTGTATCCTGGGGTGCATCAGGCAAGGCATTGCTAGTCAGTCGAGGGAAGTGATTGTCCCACTCTACTCTGCGCTGGTGTGGCTTCACCTCGAGTACTGTGTACAGTTCTGGGCACCTCAGTACAAAAAAGACATTAAACTGTTGGAGAGTGTCCAGAGGAGGGTGACAAAGATGGTGAAGGGCCTAGAGGGGATGATGTATGAGGAGCGGCTGAGGTCACTGGGCTTGTTCAGCCTGGAGAAGAGGAGGCTGAGGGGGGACCTCATCGCAGTCTACAGCTTCCTCGCGAGGGGGAGTGGAGAGGCAGGTGATCTATTTTGCAAAGGCGATCAGCTCCGGGGCAGACGTGCTCTGCAGCGGAGCAGGGGACCGAGGTGGGCAGGGCTTTTTGTCCGGCATCGAGGCCACTCGGGGGAGCCGCCGGGACCCGGCAGTCCTCGCGAGGGAGGCTGACGAGGCGCAGGCGGAGCCAGCAGCGCCCCCTCCCAGGCTGTTTAAAAGTTGCCCCTAGGGAGCGCGAGCGACCAGGAGCGCGGCGAACAGGACGGGCAAACAGGGCGCGTCGAAGGGCGTGGCGAGGCAGTTCGCGCGGGCAGGGCGAGCGGGGGGCCCATCGTTGCTCTGTTGCAGCTGCCTCTCCCTTCGGTGCTTGCAACCTGCTTGCGTAGAACCTGACCATGGTATCAACCAGGCAGAAAACCGTGGCCTCCGCATCTTGTGCGGCATCTCCAGCCACCGTCACCAGTGTGGCTACTCAGACGGAGGGCTCGGGGAAACACGCAGCCGTCCAGGTCCTGGGCTGCAGAGTGTGCCCCAGCCTTCTGTCGGTCTCCGACAGCAGTGGAGGGTATGCCTGTGGGAGGTGTGCCCAGGTTGAAGAACTGCTCAGCCAGGTAGCGGAGCTCCGGGAGGAGGTGAACAGGCTCAGGATCATCAGGGAATCAGAGATGGAAATTGACTGGTGGAGGTGCACTCTACCCTCTCTGAGGCAGGCTCACGAGCCTGCCACAGCACAGGCGTCTCCTGTTATTCAGAAGACGGAGGTTCCCTCCTCCTGCCAGGCAGAGGGAGGAGACCTAGATCAAGGGGGGGAATGGAGGCAGGTGCCTATTCGGGGTGGTAGGCGAGCTCTCTCTCTGCCCACCTCACCTTCTCATCTACCCTTAAATAAACGATATGAAGGAATAGAACAAGACAATCTGAATGACGTAGATAAAAACCCGTCCCAGTTGGAGGGGGCGCCTAAGACAAGGCGACCTACACATCGCATTGCCACATCATCCTTCAAAAAAGAAAGAAGGGTTATTGTTATGGGGGGCTCCCTTCTGAAAGGGACAGAGGGACCGATATGCCGACCAGACCCAACCCGCAGAGAAGTCTGTTGCCTCCCTGGGGCTCGGGTGAGAGACTTTGCCACGAAAGTCAAGCGCCTGGTACGGCCCACTGACTACTACCCGCTACTGGTCTTTCAGGCTGGTAGCGATGAAGTAGCAACGAGAAGTCCGAAGGCGATCAAAAGAGACTTTAGGGATTTGGGGCGACTACTTAGAGGATCAGGGGTGCAGGTTGTGTTTGCCTCTGTCCTTCCGATAGGGGGGATCGAAGCTGAAAGGCGTGCTGTTCACATAAACTCGTGGCTTCGAAACTGGTGTGACCGGCAGAATTTTGGGTTCTTTGATCACGGGAAGGTCTATGCTACACCGGGCCTGATGGCACCGGATGGGATGCGCCTCTCTCGGAGAGGGGTAAGGATCTTTGGTCAGGAGTTGGCAGGGCTGATAGATAGGGCTTTAAACTAGAGTCG
>NW_023303803.1:0-3793 GCF_011077185.1 Oxyura jamaicensis | reverse complement strand
ACTAACTACAAAATGGAACCCAACTTAATTCTTTCATTCTTTCACTACCGGTCTTTCAAAACCTCTTCCTAATGTGAGAAAGACCCAGAAACTAGATTGCATCAGACTCCAGACAGACTCTACAATGTTAAACTGCACAGGACAGCTCCATCCATTGGAATTGCCTTTAACTGACAAATTTCTCAAGATATACTTTTGCCAAAATTCAAATAGGAACTTTTCTTTGGTCTTGGAGGCCCTCATGGGAAAATTAATACGTACCGCTGGAGTAATAAGCAATGTTCATTTATATTAATGTGCAATTTTGTGGAAAATCCCCATGAAAACATTTTTTTTTTTTTTTTTCACCATGTAGTCAGAAGAAGCAATGAATTCCACTGTAGAATTTTGGACCTCTGGACGTTTGTGCGGCTCTCCGGAAGGTCGTTTCAGAGGATTCTACATCAATTCTTCAGGAACTACAAAACAAAGTTTCCAAAATGTATGTTTGCCACCAAACCCAAACCATGATGGCATCTAAACTAATGCAGACCTTGCAATTAAAGAAAACTAATTCAGATTAGGATATGTAACATTTCAAGTATCCTAGGTAACATCAAAGGTAGATGGGTAGAAACAAAAAAGCTTCATTTTCAGTAGTAATATAACTCCAAATTTAAAACGAATGCAAAAGAGTATTTCCCAAGAACCTTCAATCTGTATTGTTGATGCTAATATCTGGCTTAGATTGCAGACATTAGCTGTCATCATCCTACCATTTGCATATTGCAAGAGCAGTTGGTGGAGTAAGTTCATTTTATTACAGAAGTAATCAGGGTAATATGATTCCATCCTCTCTGTCTCCCACAGAATTGCAAGAAGACCTATTCCTTCAGGAAATGCACGCTATGTCTGACTGAAAACCTAGAGATTTCAAAAACACATGAAGAACTCTAGTATCATTTTAGCATCCGCTTGGAGTACCCCATGGCCGGATATGCTGCAAAGACTTGAAAGAGCTATTAATGCAAGCATCTTCTGTTAGAAACCTTCCCATCATTAACTCTGGAGCCCAGATTGCATTTCCACCTCGTTTGATCAAGGAAAGAAACAAAAGGGTTGACATATGTCCTGCAGGATCTGCATCTCCTTGATGTGCTTGATGTTATTCCTGGTAATTGCTGAAAAGCAACAATGGGAAAAGTTCAACAAAAGGCATGTAATACATTTGATGGAGAACGTTATTGTCCAGTTCAGTGCAGCAAAGCTTCAAAAGCCTAGCTACTCTATCATCTTTCATTCTGTCTTTTTGAGGCCATTTTCATGTAGCAATTCCGATGCCTATTAAAAATTGTAAGGAATATGGAAAATTATCTTAATTCAAACTCATTAATCCTCAGTGCAATAAAATCTTTAATGAAATCAAATTCCACAGTGATGATAACATGGCTACTAAGGTTAGAGACATTATCAAAGACAGGACGACTTGGTTTGCCTAACAGTGCTAGACAGCAAACACCATGAGATCAGGACATTAAAATTGTGTATAATGTTCTTCAAGTCCCATCGATTTTGACCTTTTTCCTGATATGAACTGCATTTGTAAGAGGACAGGAGCTGGACTCAGGCCACTGAAGACCTCAACAATCACTCCAAGACACAGTTATTGACTTACTTCAATAAACTGTCTTAGCTGCCCAAGATGTGTGTTTCTGCGTGCGCAAAAAGGAGGGTTGTGTTTCTGGGCATAGGAGTGCGCAGTAAGGCGGGGGGGGGGGGCCGGGGGTGTTTCTGTGCTTAGGTCTGCACAACAGTGGGGTTGTGTTTTTGCACAGCACTAACCCCATAAACATACACACATACTCGCTGTATTCCGCGCGCCTAGCCCCAGGAATATACTCCCCCTTGTTTCCACACCTAACCCCCAAAAAACACCCCCGCCTTTTTGTGCTGCCCTACCCCGCGCCCCCCACTCCACGCCCCATTGCCTACCGGGGATCGCCGGCGGGGTCCAGCGCTGGAAGCGGGGGAGCAGCGGAGGTCGCCGGCCGGAGTCCGCCGCAGCGCTTTGGTGCCCGCCGGTGTTGACCGGCAGGTGTCCTCCAAGGGCTGCAGGTGACGCCGCTCGGCGCCCGCGCGGGGCCCGGCGCCCCGCCGTGTGTCGCCGGGCTTGGTCCGCTGAGACCCGCCGGTTGTCGCTGGGCGAGTCCGCTAGGCACTATCGCCGCTAGGCAGGGATCCGCCGCGACTCCAGGGGAGCTGCTGGGTTTCACCGGTGGGGATCCGCCGCGGCTCCCGGGATACCAAAGGGGATCGCCGCCGGGGATCCTCCGAAAGTCCGCTGCTGGTAGTAGCGTGGAGTTCGCCGCGGCGCAGGAGGTCCGCCGGGGGTCACCGGCCGCTGTCCGCCCAGGGCCGCTGGTTTCGCCGCTCGGCGTGCGCGCCGTACCCGGGGGCCCGCCGAGCGCTTGCCCAAGAAACACACACCCCACCTGCCCTTAGAAACACACATACTTGTCCCCAGGGCTGGTCCCCAGACCTGCTCACCTGAGCTGATTCCCAGACATTGCCTCCGCAACTGCTTCGCAGATCTGGTACACCTCCTCCTGGAGTACCTACTCGTGGTACTCAAACTGCTGGTCCACAGAAAATCTCCCCAGAGTGGGTCCCCAGCGCTGGTTCTCAGAGGTAGTCCGCAGGGCTGCTCCGCAGAGCTGCTCCCCAGACACGGTCCCCTGATCTAGTCCCCTCACCTTCTCCCCACATCTGGTCCCCAAACCTGCTCTCTAGATTTCGTCCGCAGCTATTTTCCCCAGCCCTGGTCCCCCAGATCTGATCCCCAGATCGGGTCCGCAGACATGGAGCCCAGAGCTGCTCCCCAGACCTGCTACTCTGACCTGCTCCCCACAGCCGTTCCGAAGATCTGGTCCCCAGATGTGGTGGCATGAACTGCTGAGACCTGGGAGAACTACGTGCTCCCCACACCTATTGGTCCCGAGACGTGGTCCCGAGAACAGCTCCGCAGAGCTGGTGCCCAGGGTTGCTCCCCAGAGCTGGTCCAAAGTCCTTCGCCGATCAGTTGGTGCCCAAAGCTAGTTCCCAGACTTAGTATTCACCCAGAGCCGGTCCCCAGAGATGATCCACCAACGTGATTCCCACATCTCTTCCCCACATGGCGTCCTCACACCTAGTGCCCAGACCTGCTCCCAAGATCTGGTCCGCAGAAGCGGCCCGAAGACCTGGTCCGCACACCTACGGAAGTCCGGGAAGCAGCGGTGGGGGCCAGCTCAGGGGACCCGAGGTTGGAACCCAGGTGTATGTGCAGCAGGTCTCGGGAGCAGCTCTGCCGAGCAGGCGTGGTGCCCAGGTCAGGCTACCGATCTGGGAGCCAGCTCTGGGACTAGCCCTGGGCAGCAGGTCTGGTTCCCAGGACTTGGGGACAAGCTCTGGGGATCAAGTCTTCTGAACAGCTCCGGGGAGCTGTGGAGCAGATGTGTTGACAAAAGCTGGAGAGCATGTCTGGGCACAAATCGTGGGGACCAGCTCTGGGAATCAACGCTGGGAAGCAGAGCTGTCGAACAGTTGTTCTGAGCAGGTGTGGCAACCAGGTCGGGGTACCAGCTCTGGGCAGCAGCTTAGGTGAGCTGTCGGTGATCGTCACCGGGCGTCCCGCACGGCACCTTGGTGCCCGGCGGGGATCGCCGGCAGGGATCCTCCGTGGCGTCCGGAGACCTCCGGAGCTCGCGGCTGCGCTGCAGCGTACGACGACTTGCCGGAGTTCCCGAGGGTTGTCTGCCGGAGCTGGCCACTTGTA
>NW_023303802.1:0-2577 GCF_011077185.1 Oxyura jamaicensis | reverse complement strand
GGATCTTCGCGCGCAGAATTACGAGCAAAAAACAATGCTGCAGGCGGAAAGGGAGCTCATAAAAAAAATGAAATTCTTTGCTTGCCTTTATTCAGGTTCAGGATGGTGTTAGTCCCGACCTGACTCGAACAGGAGCCACCAAATGCTGGGGCGCCCCTCCTAGATCAGGTCAGAATTCAGGAACCAAGACCATCCCGGACGAGCCCCCAATGGTGATAAATGATTGAGTCCCAAATAGGATTTTTGTGATTTATTAAGGGAATAGAGGCAAGCAAACAGCGCTGGGTGCACCGGGAGTCTCTGCTCTACCAGGACGCACTCCTGTTACATCAGGTGGCTAATTTTTATGCTCCTAGGCTAATACATATTCATCACTATTCCTAGGAAAGGCAGGGTTATTATAATTAGTTCCCGGAATCCAAACCCTCTCTGGACGCATGCATAGCAGTCTCTGGTGGTCTTTCTGGGGGTCTCTTGTGCTGAAGGCTCGTAGTCTTCCTCCCAGGCTTTGTCCTTTGGTCGTCCTTCAACTCCCCCTTTCTCCTTATTTGCTGGATCTCTTTACTGGTTATCAGAGGCTTGTGCAGCGTCCCAAGCAAAAGTCCAGAGTTTCCGAAAAAAACTCCTTGGTCCTCTTATCTCCCAGACTCGAGTCTCAATGTTCACCCTTCAACCCCTCTATTTACACAAATTGCTGAATCGTTCCTTTGCATGATACAAGAACTATGGACACTAATCGCTCTGTTTTTCTTAAATAGGAGCTTATATTTCATCATAAATGATGAAATCATTTATGCGGCATCTCCAGCCACGGTCACCAGTGTGGCTACTCAGACGGAGGGCTCGGGGAAACACGCAGCCGTCCAGGTCCTGGGCTGCAGAGTGTGCCCCAGCCTTCTGTCAGTCTCCAACAGCAGTGGAGGGTATGCCTGTGGGAGGTGTGCTGTTGAAGAACTGCTCAGCCAGGTAGTGGAGCTCCGGGAGGAGGTGAACAGACTCAGGATCATCAGGGAATCAGAGATGGAAATTGACTGGTGGAGGTGCACTCTACCCTCTCTGAGGCAGGCTCACGAGCCTGCCACAGCACAGGCATCTCCTGTTATGCAGAAGACGGAGGTTCCCTCCTCCTGCCAGGCAGCGGAAGGAGACCTAGATCAAGGGGGGGAATGGAGGCGGGTGCCTATTCGGGGTGGTAGGCGAGCCCTCTCTCTGCCCACCTCACCTTCTCATCTACCCTTAAATAATCGATATGAAGGACTAGAACAAGACAATCTGAATGACATAGTAGATAAAAACCCGTCCCAGTTGGAGGGGGCGCCTAAGACAAGGCGACCTACACATCGCATTGCCACATCATCCTTCAAAAAAGAAAGAAGGGCTATTGTTATGGGGGGCTCCCTTCTGAAAGGGACAGAGGGACCGATATGCTGACCGGACCCAACCCGCAGAGAAGTCTGTTGCCTCCCTGGGGCTCGGGTGAGAGACTTTGCCACGAAAGTCAAGCGCCTGGTACGGCCCACTGACTACTACCCGCTACTGGTCTTTCAGGCTGGTAGCGATGAAGTAGCAACGAGAAGTCTGAAGGCGATCAAAAGAGACTTTAGGGATTTGGGGCGACTACTTAGAGGATCAGGGGCGCAGGTTGTGTTTGCCTCTGTCCTTCCGATAGGGGGGATTGAAGCTGAAAGGCGTGCTGTTCACATAAACTCGTGGCTTCGAGACTGGTGTGACCGGCAGAATTTTGGGTTCTTTGATCACGGGAAGGTCTATGCTACACCGGGCCTGATGGCACCGGATGGGATGCGCCTCTCTCGGAGAGGGGTAAGGATCTTTGGTCAGGAGTTGGCAGGGCTGATAGATAGGGCTTTAAACTAGAGTCGAAGGGGGAAGGGGCTAAAACCAGGCACGCCGGTGAAGACCTTAGGGATGGTACGCTAGAATCAGAGGGGCTGTGTGCCAGTGAGGTCCTTCGGTCAGATCCGCAAGGTGCTGAGTGTAAGGAGACGCACCTGAAGTGCTTCTACACGAACGCACACAGTATGAGGAATAAAATGGATGAGCTAGAAGTCCTGGCCCAGTCCCGCAACTATGACATCATCGGCATAAGCGAAACCTGGTGGGATGAGTCCTGTGACTGGGGTGTTGCGATAGATGGTTACAGGCTCTTCAGGAGGGACAGGCAGGGTAGGCGAGGTGGTGGGGTGGCGATGTATGTGAAGCAGGGGCTGGACTGTGTGGAACTTCAGGTCGGCAATGGCAAAGTTGAGAGCCTCTGGGTAAGGATCAAGGGACGAACGAATAAAGGGGATGTCGTTGTGGGAGTCTATTACAGACCGCCTGGCCAGGACGATAGCGCCGATAAATTATTCTTTACAGAACTAAGAGAGGCCTCGAGATTAACTCCCCTTGTCCTTATGGGGGACTTCAACTTGCCAGACGTTAACTGGGAGTGCCACACGGCTGACACGAGCAAGTCCAGGAGGTTCATGAAGCACCTAGATGATAACTTCTTGGTGCAGGTGCTAACGGAGCCAACTAGGAAAGGTGCCCTCCTAGACCTGTTGCTAGAAAACAGAG
>NW_023303801.1:0-4189 GCF_011077185.1 Oxyura jamaicensis | reverse complement strand
CCCCCCCCCCCCGGCACGCAGGGCTGAGCAGGGCTGGATGCGGCCCCAGCCCAGCCCCATGGCGGGGTCCTGCCAGGCCCAAACGCGGGGCAGGGGCACGGGGGCGCAGCAGCTTCAGCTCCGGATTTATTGCAAAACCAGTCCGTGGGGCACGGCTTGGTCCCAGCCCCTGCACGCTGCGGGGCCCCAGAGACCCCAATCCTGGGGGGCCCGGAGACCCCTGGCACCGGGGGGCTGCTGGTGCGGGGTGCCCAGCGGTCTGCAGGAAGGGAGGGGATGGACGGGGATGGGGTGGGGTGTGCTAGGAGGGGGGGTGGCCACTGTGGATGTCCCCACTGTCCCCAGCACCGGGGTTGGGGCTGGCAAAGTGGTCCAGGCTGGCAGGCGAGGGCACCAGCTGCTGCGAGTCCTTGCTGGGGGGCCCGGCCCCGAGGGGCGCAGGGGGCACGGGGCTGGGACAAGGGTCCCCGTTGGGCCCCGTGGCTGCTTCTTCACCCAGGGCAGGGGTGCTGGGATGGGCAGGGAGGTGGGGGCTGCAGGCCCCAGCCCCGTCACCCTGGCATGCCCTGCTGTCCCCTGGGCCCGCGAGCACGCTGTCCCCAGGGGGCAGCCCGTCCTCCCGGGGCTGTGCTGGGGCTCCTCCGTCTGCCGGCACCTCCGGAGGCGCCGTCCCGATGTTGGCGTCCTCCTGGGGGGCTGCTGGTGTGACCTGCTGGTGGCACATGGGGCACGTGTCCTGCACGTAAAGCCACTTGCGGAGGCAGGCACCGTGGAAGAAGTGGCTGCAGGGGGTGATGACGGCCACCTGCATGTCCTGCGGGCAGAGAGGGGACGTCACCCGGCGTCACCCGAGGTGTAGGGCTGGGGAAAGGGCTGGCACGGGACCCCGGGGGTCTGCTCCAGCCCCCCCTGCGCTGGGAGGAGCAGCAGAAGGGGGCCCTCCCGGCGCTGCGGGGGCTCACCTGGAAGCAGATGGCACAGACGTCATTGTGGTCCCGCAGCTGCCCGCGCGTGGCCCTGGGCAGGGAGCTGATCTTCTTGGCGGCCTTGCGGCGCAGCAGGAAGCTCCTCCAGCCCGACTGGGCGCGCAGCCAGACGTTGAAGTAGGAGTGGATGATGATGACGGAGGCGCCCATCCAGCTCCACTCGCCGAAGAGGGACTCCCAGGTGCCGTAGGCCACCACGCACAGGGCCACCAGGAACTCCAGCACGCGGCTCACGGCGTTCACGCAGTAGATGATCTCGTCCATGCGCTCCAGCGGCGTGTCCTGCAGCAGCTCCACCATGAAGAGCGCGTAGATGAAGAGCGTGCCCATCACCTGGGGGGGGCAGCGGGACGCATGTGGCTGCTGCTGCCCGGCACACAGCGCGCCCCAACCCAACCCCAACCCTGGGAGCACGACGGGGACACGGCCGTGCTCCAAACCCCCAGGGAACCCAGGGCTGGGGAGCTCCTGGGGACACTGGAGGGGACGTGCACTCCCCCAGGCCCCCCCCCGGACCTGCAGGGAGGTGAGCATGCAGCTGGAGACCAGGATGAGCAGCCAGAAGTCCAGGTGGAAGAAGTGGGCGATCTTGTAGGCCATGAAGCAGGGGAAGACCAGCAGGAAGAGGCACATGCTGACGCCGCGGAAATGCTTCCAGAGGCTCCTGGGGGGGCGGCACGGCTCAGCCAGGGGGTGCCTCCCGGCCAGATGCCCCCCAGCAGCACCCTCTGCTGCCGGCCCCCTGCTCCAGCCACCTCTGGCTCTCTTCCTGCCCCGAAGCCAGCAGCTGCAGGCCGGGCAGAGGGGTGCAGGGCAGGGCCGCCTCCTGCTGCCCTTCCCCAGGCGACCTGTACCTGTTGCGGGAGGCCCCCAGCGCCAGCACGATGGGGTCAGCTATCTCGATCATGGACTGCAGCGTGGACGTCACCACGATGAAGAGGATGATGCTGAGGAGGAAGGTCCGCTGCAGGACCTGCAGGTCGAGCAGCCCCGTCTGCAGCGCCAGCAGCAGCAGCGTCACGCCCTCCGTCACCCCCCTGCCAGGAACAGGGCGTGAGGCGGGGGACCCCAACCCCCCAGCCCTCCTCGTCCCATGCTGGCTGCACCCCAGCCCCGGGATTGCTCCTGACACCCCCATCCCGTGCCGGGCTGGGACAGGGGACGCCCCGTGCCCACCCTGCGCCCCAGCCCGGGCTCACCTGTGCATGACGTTGCCGTTCTGGAAGGCGCCAAAGCCCAGCAGGTAAAACTTGCAGAGGTTGAGCACGCCCAGGGCCAGGTAGGAGACGGTGAAGGTGAGGCCGACGAGGGAATAAGGCGTGCTGCAGCACTCGGCCACGCTGCGAGGGAGCCGGGCTGAGCACAGACCCTGACAGTGCCCAGCACAGCCCAGAGAGTGCCCGGCCACATCCCTCCTCCTCCTCCTCCTGAAGCCAGGAGGGAGGAAGGCAGAGCTCAGCCAGCGCCTACCTGCTGAGCAGGACGAAGAGCAGACCCTGCTGGGCTACGGCGCTGCTGGAGGAGGCCAGCAAGGAGGAGAGCCGCAGGGAGAAGAGCACCAGCCAGAAGACGAGGAAGAGGAGGGGGACGGCCAGCTGGCTCCACAGGGACACCCCCAGCGCCAGCAGCCGGTACACCTCCATGGCCTGCGGGGCGGCACAGCGCAGCTCAGCGGGGAGCCTGCCCCGTCCTGCCCCAAGCAGGGGGACAAGGGGTCTTGGTGGGCAGGGGACAGCCACGGCGGCGGGTCCGCAGACCCCCCTTACCTGCATGATCTCGTGGCAGGCGGCGGCAGCCAGCTGGAAGGGGACGAGGATGTGGGAGCTGAGCACGTAGAGCACCTCCATGCCGGTGCAGATGGCAGCGAAGGTGTTGGCCAGGGGCAGCGCGTGGAGGGGGAAGCCGCAGAGCCGGGCCAGCACGGGCAGCAGCGGGGCGGCGAAGAGCCAGGCCTGGCGGGTCCTCATCAGGAGGGCACAGAGGGTGCAGACGCAGACCTGGCCTGCGGAGGGGACACGGAGGGTGCTGAGTCCCCGCAGCACCCTGACCACGGAGCCCCCAGCTCCAACCGAGGGCAGGGGGCTCGGGGAGACACCGAGCTGGGGCACGCGCAGCACGCCCGGCCACAGCGGGACAGCAACACCCCGAGACTGCCAGAGCCAGGCACTGGGGGGGCTCAGCCCTTCCCCTGCGAACACGGGGGCAGACCTGGGGTGTGCCCCCGGACGTGTCACTCCAGCACGCCTCTGCCTTGTCCCCTGTCCTGCGGCCGTTCCCCGCCCTTCTGGTGCCACTGTCCCCACGCTGGGGGTCCCAGGGCTGGCTCACCTGCGAGGGCAGTGGTGAAGCGTCCAAGCGCGGCGGCGTCGCTGTACACAGCGCCCTGGAACCCGTGCTCCAGCTCGCGGCGGACGTAGTCACTGCACGGGGAGAGGCTCAGCACCCTGACACGTCCCCGCACCCCAACACAACCCCTCCGGCCACCCCCGGGGGTGGGCACTCACTGCGCCCCGCAAACAGCCCCGCTGCTGCAGCCCCCCCCAAGTGCCCCCAGCCCACCACGGCGCTGTCCCCCCTGTGTCCCCCCGCGTGGCCAGGGCTCACCTGGCCGCCTGGTGCCCCGCACAGAGCAGCAGCGCCGTGAGCAGGTGGAGGTAGAGCTTGACCAGGGAGCGCACCGGCAGCACCAGCAGCACCACACACAGCACGTGCCCTGCGGAGAGGAGCGGGTGAGAGCCCTGCCGGTGGGTGAGAGCCCCGCCAGCCCGGCCCCGCCGCTCGGGGACCCCCCGGGCACGGCACACACGCAGCCCCCATCCCACGGGATGCTCACAGCCGGGGAACTCTGCCCATCCCCTCCCAACATTTTGGGACTGGGCAAGCTGCGAGGAGCCAGGGCCGAAGTTTGGCTTCCCGGGTGCTGCGAGCACAATCGGCCACCCGCGGTGACAGGCTGCTGCCACCAGGCCCTTCTGCGCCTCGCGCCCACACGGGGCTGATCTCAGCACCCCCCAGGGCAGCCCCAGCACCCCGCTGAGCGATGTCCCCTCGCGGGGAGCCGGCCATGTCCCTGGTGCCACCGGAGCCACCCGCGCCGTAAGGCCCCGTCCCACTTTGCCCACACCGGGGCCGTGGCACAGGCCCCGCAGCAGCACCCACGCCCCACGGCCGGCACCTCGCTCGGTGGCGGGGCTGTCGGGGGG
>NW_023303800.1:1086-3068 GCF_011077185.1 Oxyura jamaicensis | reverse complement strand
TCCCAGGGCACGCAAGCACCTCCCTGGAGCACCCTGGGATCTCGATTACAAGATCCCTTGGTTTCCCTGGGACATGCATTGGTGCTGCAGAAAGGTGCCTAGTGTCTAATGGAAGTGAAGAGCATGTCCAAGAAGATGTTTGGGTACTCCAGTGTGGTGCTTGCATGGCCTGGGGAGGTGCTGGAGTGCTCTGGGAGATGCGTGAGATCCCTGGAAAAGCCTGGCTACGTGGGTGAGCTGCCTGTGGGATCGAGGGAGGTGCTTGAGAGCCCTGCTGAGATGCCTGGGATGCAGGAAGCTGTGTGCCTAAACCTTCCATCTCCTCGTCCACCACCAGCTCTACAACCTCCTCCTCCTCCTCCACCAGCTCCCCCACCAGCTCCCCCCGCCCCCCCCCCACCTCTACCACCTCCTCCGCCTCCTCCTCATTCTCCTCTTCCTCTTATTCCTCCTCCTCCTCGTCGTCCTCCTCTTCCAACACCACCTCCACAACCTCCTCCTCTACATCCTTCTGCTCCTGACATCCCCAACACTCTGTTTCCCATTTCCCCCTTGGCCCTTTTATAGGGAGGGGAAGACACACCCCCTATTGATGACAAGCCAGTTGCAATACAGCTAAGAATGGCTAGCCAGACAATCAGGGCCAGGCAACGCATCACAGGGAGTCATGAAGACGCTGGGACCAGACAGAAAAGATTCTATGAATCTTTTGCTACTCTTAAACATAAAAGAGCACTCCAGATATTTGTAGAATCAACATGTTTTTACAAGTTACAGCTAAATATTCTTTGTAGACAGTGAAGTAAATTCTTGGCAGATCCATCTTAATCACTTAAAGGGAAGCTGCCTCCCAGCTGGCTTGTTTTATTATTATTATTATTATTATTATTATTATTATTATTGTTCTTGGCTTTAAGATAAGTAAGTTTAATATCAGGATCTCATGCAACAGAACATCTCTTCCTTTAGAGATAGCTCATGTAAATGTTATATGCAAGTTTTCTTCCAAACTATAGGTTAGGATTGTTCATAATCACCTGTTACGTAATTTGAAAAGGATATTTTTTTCATCTTCCTTGTCTAGGTTTTCCAGCAATGAATAGCCGGGTATTGTCAAATATCCAGTGTCCACTGGAGAGATGTCTAAAAGAAAGAAATATATCGCAGGTTGAGGAGGACTAAGCTACAAAGTAAAAATAACAAACAAAAAAATAAAATAATTCAAAAATCAGATGAAAAGAAATAGTAAAAGTGATTAGTCATTAGAAAGGGAAGTGGGCAAAGGGAATACTTAGAAGAATCCAAACTACACATCATGCAATAAAATGAAATTAAAGAACTAACAGTCATGTGAATAGATTTGAACACAATTCCCGGTGGTTAGTAAACCCCATTTGCAAGAAGCACAAGTTAGACTTCTGAGTGGAAATTGGATATTTCAGTCTCTCCTTCCAACAGTAAACTCAAACATTAGGTGTTATATTTTTTCTGCCAAATGCAGAGTTTACTCTTCAAGACTCTTCTTTCTGAATGTGGACAACGCTATATTCTACCTCAACCTTTTTCCAAGCATGTAACAAGCTGTATTGGTTCACTTGAAAATACCTTGGCTACCCTGTTCCAATTGTAATTCAAGAGAAGCATTTATTTTTGCTGTGGTTATAGTGTCCTTATGAACAGGACCTCTTTCCAAGCCTTGTTTATCCTTCTGACAAGGATACTACCACAGCAATTCTAGGTTGATTCCTAGTTAGGATCATCTTTGTGAGATGACTAAGTCAAAAATGGAACCCAACTTAATTCCTTCATTCTTTCAGTACCGGTCTTTCAAAACCTCTACATAATGTGGGAAAGACCCAGAAACTAGATTGCATCAGACTCCAAACAGACTCTACAATGTTCAACTGCACAGGACAGCTACATCCATTGGAATTGCCTTTAACTGACAAATTTCGCAAGATACACTTTTGCCAAAATTCAAA
>NW_023303800.1:0-986 GCF_011077185.1 Oxyura jamaicensis | reverse complement strand
TTTTTTTTTTTCACCATGTAGTCAGCAGAACCAATGAATTCCACTGTAAATTTTGGACCTCTGGACGTTTGTGCGGCTCTCCGGAAGGTCGTTTTGGAGGATTCTACATCAATTCTTCAGGAACTACAAAACAAAGTTTCCAAAATGTATGTTTGCCACCAAACCAAAACCATGATGGAATCTAAACTCATGTAGACATTGCAATTAAAGAAAACTAATTCAGATTGGGATATATAACATTTCAAGTATCCTACCTAACACCAAAGGTAAACAGGTAGAAACAAAAAAGCTTTATTTTCCGTAGTAACTCCAAATTTAAAACGAATGCAAAAGAGTATTTCCCAAGAACCTTCCATCTGTATTGTTGATGCTAATATCTGGCTTAGATTGCAGACATTAGCTACCATTTGCATATTGCAACAGCAGATGATGGAGGAAGTTCATTTTATGACAGAAGTCATCAGGGTAATTTGATTCCATCCTCTCTGTCTCCCACAGAATTGCAAAAAGACCTATTCCTGCAGGAAATGCACGCTATGTCTGACGGAAAACCTCGAGATTTAAAAAACACATGAAGAACTCTACTATCATCTTAGCATCCGCTTGGAGTACCCCATGGACGGATATGATGCAAATACTTGGAAGAGCTATTAATGCAAGTATCTTCTGTTACAAAGCTTCCCATCATTAACTGTGGAGCACAGATTGCATTTCCACCTCCTTTGATCAAGGAAAGAAACAAAAGGGTTGATCTATGGCCTGCAGGATCTGCATCTCCCTCTGGTGCCTGAAGTTCTTCCTGGTAATTGCTGAAAAGCAACAATGGGAAAAGTGTAACAAAAGGCATGTAATACATTTGACGGAGAACGTTATTGTCCAGTCCAGTGCAGAAAAGCTTCAAAAGCCTAGATGCTATTTCTTTTATTCTGATTTTTGAATTAGTTTATTTTTTTATTTGTTAGTTTATACTTTGTAGCTTTGTCCTC
>NW_023303799.1:732-1568 GCF_011077185.1 Oxyura jamaicensis | reverse complement strand
TTGGCTTTAAGATACGTAAGTTTCATTTCAGGATCTCATTCAAGAGAACATCTGTCCTTTAGAGGCATGGCTTTGGACATGCCTGCCCTTCCATTTTTTTTTCTTGGAATGACCAATCAAGATTCGTTTGCTAGTAGTTCTCTGAAGCTCTGAATTGAAGTTTTGATTGTTGGACTCAAAACTGTCATATACCTCTTAAAAAGGTGTTTCCTTTGCTCTCTTGAAAAGAGGTGCTAATGGGACTATTAGGGGACTGCAAATGTCTTGGGTGCTCTGAAGCTGCTAAATCACTGCTAAAGCACTGAGTACTTAATGCTGTTTACAGAAGTTGTGTGTGTTTGAAGAGTAGTACTCACTTGGCATAGTGCTTGTTTTGCTTTTGGTGCTCTTTTGTGCTTTCAATATTCCTTACAATTTTTAAGGGAATTTTTAAATGGCATCGTAATTGCTACATGAAAATGGCCTAAAAAAGACAGAATGAAAGATGAGAGAGTATCTAGGCTTTTGAAGCTTTTCTGCGCTGGACTGGACAATAATGTTCTCCATAAAATGTATTACATGCCTTTTGTTACACTTTTCCCATTGTTGCTTTTCAGCAATTACCAGGAATAAGCACCATAGCGAGATGCAGATCCTGCAGGACATATATCAACCCTTTTGTTTCTTTCATTGATCAAAGGAGGTGGAAATGCAATCTGGGCTCCAGAGGTAATGATGGGAAGGTTTGTAACAGAAGATGCTTGCATTAATAGCTCTTTCAAGTATTTGCAGCATATCCGGCCATGGGGTACTCCAAGCGGCTGCTAAAATGATAGTAGAGTTCTTCATGTGTTTTT
>NW_023303799.1:0-632 GCF_011077185.1 Oxyura jamaicensis | reverse complement strand
GATACTTGAAATGTTATATATCCTAATCTGAACTAGTTTTCTTTAATGGCAATGTCTGCATTAGTTTAGATTCCATAATGGATTTGGTTTGGTGGCAAACATACATTTTGGAAACTTTGTTTTGTAGTTCCTGAAGAATTTATGTAGAATCCTCTGAAACAACCTTCCGGAGAGCCGCACAAACGTCCAGAGGTCCAAAATTCTACAGTGGAATTCATTGCTTCTTCTGACTACATGGTGAAAAAAAAAAAAAAAAAAAAAAAGTTTTCATGGGGATTTTCCACAAAATGGCACATTAATATAAATTATCATTGCTTACTACTCCAGCGGTATATATTAATTTTCCCATCAGGTCCTCTAAGACCAAAGAAAAGTTCCTATTTGATTTTTGGCAAAAGTATATCTTGAGAAATTTGTCAGTTAAAGGGAATTACAAAGGGTGTAGCTGTCCTGTGCAGTTTAACATTGTATAGTCTGTTTGGAGTCTGATGCAATCTAGTTTCTGGGTCTTTCTCACATGATGAAGAGGTTTTGAAAGACCGGTAGTGAAAGAATGAAAGAATTAAGTTGCGTTCAATTTTTTAGTTAGTAATCTCACAAACATGATCCTAACTAGGAATCAACCTAGAATT
>NW_023303798.1:0-2104 GCF_011077185.1 Oxyura jamaicensis | reverse complement strand
ACATACTGCCCAAGGAAAGCCTCCAAGTACACACCACTAAGTATCAACACTAATTGACCTCACGTGCAAGTGTACGGTATGATCCACAATCATTTCAAGTAGGAGACTGGGGAAAAATCGTGATAGCCAAAACAGTACTAGCTTAAACCACTTATACTTCTATCCTGGTCCCAGCGTTCTTCAGAAAGGAATTAAAAACACCAACCTAAAAATGCTTCCCCTCCAATAGCTGAGTTCTGATTTTTAAAGGAAAAGTGGTGCCTTAGACTTCAAACCTTGAGTCAGCCTCTACAAATGCTAATTATCTTAGCTACTGTCAGAAACAGGATGCGGTAGTAGAGAACGCATAGTCCTCCACCCTCTGTTGAGTCATTTAGAGCTTCCATTTGGCATTTCAGTTTAGAATCCAGAATGAAACTCACGCATCATATTCCAGATATTCCCAAAATACAGACACACACACATGCAAATCATAAAATTCTACCATCATTACGTCTGAAAGGTTTCTGGAAGGTTTCTGTGCAAACAACATTTGCACAAACCACAAGATTGTGCTTTGGCAGAATTTTCAAGAAGTGAATGCTACGGTTATACCTTGCTGTTGGGCCTTCTTTGGCGCAACATCTGCATGCGGAAATATCTTCTGCACGGCTTCTAAAACATTCATAGAATCATAGAATCATAGAATCATAGAATATCCCGAGTTGGAAGGGACCCATAAGGATCATCAAGTCCAACTCCTGGCACCGCACAGGTCTACCCAAAAGTTTAGACCGTGTGACTAAGTGCACAGTCCAAACGCTTCTTAAATTCAGACAGGCTTGGTGCAGTGACTACTTCACTGGGGAGCCTGTTCCAGGGTGTGACTGCCCTCTCGGTGAAGAACCTCTTCCTGATGTCCAGCCTAAACTTCCCCTGCCTCAGTTTAACACCGTTCCCACAGGTCCTATCACTGGTGATAATGGAGAACAGGTCCTATCACAGGTCCTATCACTGGTGATCACCTGCCTCTCCACTCCCCCTTGCGAGGAAGTTGTAGAATGCGATGAGGTCCCCCCTCAGCCTCCTCTTCTCCAGGCTGAACAGGCCCAGTGACCTCACTACTGAATTCCCTGAAAATTCAGTAAGCTTTTGTAGCTTTGCTGCTGTGGACTGGACAATAACGTTCTCTGTCAAATGTATTACATGCCTTTTGTTACACTTTTCCCATTGTTGCTTTTCAGCAATTACCAGGAATAACATCAAGCACCATAGGGAGATGCAGATCCTGCAGGACACAGATCAACCCTTTTGTTTCTTTCCTTGATCAAAGGAGGTGGAAATGCAATCTGGGCTCCAGAGTTAATGATGGGAAGGTTTCTAACAGAAGATGCTTGCATTAATAGCTCTTTCAAGTCTTTGCAGCATATCCGGCCATGGGGTACTCCAAGCGGATGCTAAAATGATACTAGAGTTCTTCCTGTGTTTTTTAAATCTCTAGGTTTTCAGTCAGACATAGCGTGCATTTCCTGAAGGAATAGGTCTTCTTGCAATTCTGTGGGAGACAGAGAGGATGGAATCATATTACCCTGATTACTTCTGTAATAAAATGAACTTACTCCATCAACTGCTCTTGCAATATGCAAATGGTAGGATGATGACACCTAATGTCTGCAATCTAAGCCAGATATTAGCATCAACAATACAGATTGAAGGTTCTTGGGAAATACTCTTTTGCATTCATTTTAAATTTGGAGTTATATTACTACTGAAAATGAAGCTTTTTTGTTTCTACCTATTTACCTTTGATGTTACGTAGGATACTTGTTATATATCCTAATCTGAACTAGTTTTCTTTAATTGCAAGGTGTGCATTAGTTTAGATTCCATCATGGTTTGGGTTTGGTGGCAAACATACATTTTGGAAACATTTTGGAAACTTTGTTTCGTAGTTCCTGAAGAATGCATGTAAACATGCATTGTAAACATGTAAACATGCATTCTTTTCTGAGACAACCTTCCGGAGAGCCGCACAAACGTCCAGAGGTCCAAAATTCTACACTGGAATTCATTGCTTCTTCTGACTACATGCTGAAAAAAAAAAAAAAAATGTTTTCATGGGGAT
>NW_023303797.1:0-3825 GCF_011077185.1 Oxyura jamaicensis | reverse complement strand
CGCTCTGCTGGGAAGTTTGCTTATGTTGCTCACCGCCTCATGTCCTGTGCTTAGGAAGCCCAAGCAGACTCCTCAGCCAAACTAGACTCTTGAGGAAGATGCCCCCAAACCATTCAATGTTCTCAGACAACAACAACAACGACAACAAAAAGGAAACACATGAAAGCATCTAACGCTGACTGCTATAAAGGCGTGCCGGCTGATTCACTGACTACTTGTGCAGCAAGGCACAAGAGCTTGGGTACTGCCTGGCACAAGCTAAGATTCTTTACAACTTAGTCACAAGCATTCATCCACTTTGCTTGCAGTCTTACCTAGGCATTTCTCAGCTACCTCATCAAGCAACATGGCTGGTGCCTTAGGGATCCGGTCACGACTATGAAGCTTGGAAATTTCTTTTCCAGTCTAGAAACAAAATCATTGCATTTTAGCTTCTCCTACGTTTGCCTTAAAAACACCCACAAAAACAAACCAACCAAAAATCAAACAAACCAAAAACAATCTTCCCTCAAAACCCCTCATAGATTAATACACTTTTTTTACTTGCCTAACTTGCAAGTGTTGTACACTTAGGTAATATACACTCTGCATTTTCAACCAGGAAAGCCACGATTTCTTCATTTGGTACCCTGAACTTCTTCTAGGAACCTGCAATGAAAGAAAAGGCATTTATAGCTTCTGTAATGCGTTTCCAAAATTGGAGGCCTAAGGACCCAGAGGAAAATACTATAAGGAAAAAATTATCCAGAAACAGATCTTTTTTTGTCCAAAAAACTGCTCTAAAATTGAGCAACCTTTCATTGGGACAGTCTCATTAGTTCATCAGATTTGCTTGTCAGTCAGGAAAGTTTAAGATAATTTTCCATATTCCTTACATTTTTTAAGGGAATTTTTAATAGGCATTGGAATTGCTACATGAAAATGGCCTCAAAAAGATAGAACGAAAGATGATAGAGTAGCTAGGCTTTTGAAGCTTTGCTGCACTGGACTGGACAATAATGTTCTCCGTCAAACGTATTACATGCCTTTTGTTACACTCTTTCTGCTGTTTCTTTTCAGCAATTTCCAGGAATAACATCAAGCACCATAGGGAGCTGCAGATCCTGCAGGACATAGATCAACCCTTTTGTTTCTTTCCTTGATCAAAGGAGGTGGAAATGCAATATGCGCTCCAGAGTTAATGATGGGAAGGTTTCTAACAGAAGATGCTTGCATTAATAGCTCTTTCAAGTCTTTGCAGCATATCCGGCCATGGGGTACTCCAAGCGGATGCTAAAATGATACTAGAGTTCTTCATGTGTTTTTTAAATCTCCCGGTTTTCAGTCAGACATAGCGTTCATTTCCTGAAGGAATAGGTCTTTTTGCAATTCTGTGGGAGACAGAGAGGATGGAATCATATTACCCTGACTACTTTCTGTAATAAAATGAACTTACTCCATCAACTGCTCTTGCAATATGCAAATGGTAGGATGATGACAGCTAATGTCTGCAATTTAAGCCAGATATTAGCATCAACAATACAGATTGAAGGTTCTTGGGAAATACTCTTTTGCATTTGTTTTAAATTTGGAGTTATATTCCTACTGAAAATGAAGCTTTTTTGTTTCTACCTGTTTACCTTTGATGTTACGTAGGACACTTGAAATGTTACATATCCTAATCTGAATTAGTTTTCTTTAATTGCAAGGTCTGCATTAGTTTAGATGGTTTGGGTTTGGGTTTGGTGGCAAACATACATTTTGGAAACTTTGTTTTGTAGTTCCTGAAGAATTGATGTAGAATCCTCTGAAACGACCTTCCGGAGAGCCGCACAAACGTCCAGAGGTCCAAAATTCTACAGTGGAATTCATTGCTTCTTCTGACTACATGGTGAAAAAAAAAAAAAAAACAAAAAAAAAAAACAAAGAAAGTTTTCATGGGGATTTTCCACAAAATTGCACATTAATATAAATGAACATTGCTTATTACTCCAGCGGTACATATTAATTTTCCCATGAGGGCCTCTAAGACCAAAGAAAAGTTCCTATTTGAATTTTGGCAAAAGTATATCTTGAGAAATTTGTCAGTTAAAGGCAATTCCAATGGATGGAGCTGTCCTGTGCAGTTTAACATTGTAGAGTCTGTCTGGAGTCTGATGCAATCTAGTTTCTGGGTCTTTCTCACATTAGGAAGAGGTTTTGAAAGACCGGTAGTGAAAGAATGAAAGAATTAAGTTGGGTTCCATTTTGTAGTTAGTAATCTCACAAACATGATCCTAACTAGGAATCAACCTAGAATTGCTGTCGTAGTATCCTTGTTAGAAGGATAAACAAGGCTTGGCAAGAGGTCCTGTTCATCATGACACTATAACCACAGCAAAACTAAATTGTTCTCTTGAATTAGAATTGGAACAGGGTAGCCAAGGTATTTTCAAGTGAACAAATACAGCTTGTTACATGGTTGGAAAAAGGTTGAGGTAGAATATTGCGTTGTCCACATTCAGAAAGAATAGTTTTGAAGAGCAAATTCTGCATTTGGCATAAAAAAGTAACACCTAATGTTTGAGTTTACCGTTGGAAGGAGAGACTGAAATATTCAATTTCTACTCAGAAGCGTAACTTGTGCTTCTTGCAAATGGGGTTTATTAACCACCAGGAACTGTGTTCAAATCTATTCACATGACTGTTAGTTCTTTAATTTCATTTTATTGCATGATGTGTAGTTTGTATTATTCTAAGTATTCCCTTTGCCCACTTCCCTTTCTAATGACTAATCACTTTTACTATTTCTTTTCATCTGATTTTTGAATTATTTTTTTGTTTATTTGTTAGATTTTACTTTGTAGCTTTGTCCTCCTCAACCTGCCGTATATTTCTTTCTTTTAGATATCTCTCCAGTGGATGCTGGATATTTGACAATACTCGGCTAGTCATTGCTGGAAAACCTAGACAAGGAAGATGATAAATATCCTTTTCAAATTACCTAAGAGGTGATTATGAACAATACTAACCTACAGTTTGGAAGAAAACTTGCATATAACATTTACATGAGCTGTCACTAAAGGAAGAGATGTTCTGTTGCATGAGATCCTGAAATGAAACTTACTTATCTTAAAGCCAAGAACAATAATAATAATAATAATAATAATAATAATAATAATAAAACAACCCAGCTGAGAGGCAGCTTCCCTTTAAGTGATTAAGATGGATCTGCCAAGAATTTACCTAACTGTCAGCAAAGAATATTTAGCTGTAACTTGTAACAACGTGTTGATTCTACAAACATCTGGAGTGCTCTTTTATGTTTCAGAGCAGCAAAAGATTCATAGAATCTTTTCTGTCTGGTCCCAGCGTCTTCCTGACTCCCTGTGATGCATTGCCTGGCCCTGATTGGCTGGCTAGCCATTGTTAGCTGTATTGCAACTGGCTTGTCATCAATAGGGGGTGTGTCTTCCCCTCCCTATAAAAGGGCCAACGGGGCCAACGGGAAACAGAGTGTTGGGGATGGTAGGAGGAGGAGGAGAAGGATGTAGAGGAGGAGGTTGTAGAGATGGTGCTGGAGGAGGAGAAGGAGGAGGGGGAACAATGGGAAACAGAGTGCTGGGGATGGCAGAAGTAGGAGGTGGAGGTGGAGGAGGAGGAGGGGGAGGAGGAAAAAAAGGAGAAGGAGGAGGAGAATGAAGAAGGAGGAGAAGGAGGAGGAGGAGGATGAGGAGAAAGATGTAGAGGAGGAGCAGGAGGTGATGTTGGTGGATGAGATGGTGGTGGTAGGGGAGTAGGTGCTGGATGAGGAGATGGAAGGTTCAGGATTCATACAATCTTTTTTTTTTTTTTTTTTTTTTTTTT
>NW_023303796.1:0-1474 GCF_011077185.1 Oxyura jamaicensis | reverse complement strand
CACCCCCAGAGCCCTGTCCCAGCCTCAGGGGCTGCCGCGCTCTCTCCGCAGCGTGCCGACCTTCACGGTGGTCCCCGAGGCGCCGCGCTCCCCCTCCCCGCTGATGGTGGTGGATGAGGAGGACGAGCCCACGGAGGGGGTGCCCATCGAGCAGTACCGGGCCTGGCTGGGTGAGTGCTGGGGCGGGCTCGCTCGGCCAGCCCGGGGCGCTGCCAGCGATGTGGGCGCAAGGCAGGGAGTTGTTGGGGCTGGACGGTCTCTGAGGAAGGGTTGGGCTGGAGGGGTAGGTGGAGGGGCTGGAGCAAGAGAGGGGCCCTACGGGGATGTTCTGGTTCCCTCCTGCAGGCTTTAAGCAGGCTGTGAGTATCCAGCGCCTCAGGGAGGGGGGGAAGAGATAGTTCCTGCACCATGGGGGCAGTGTGACTCACTCTGATGCAGCCTGGTGATGGTGTCACCTCAGGATGGAGCAGACAGGGCAGCTGAGCTCCCACAGTGACCGTTCTGTCCCTTGCTGCCCGGCCTAGATGAGGACAGCAACCTGGACCCCTCACCCCTGCCAGACCTGGACTCAGAGAGTTGCTTCCCTGCCCGTGAGGAGGAGGAGGAGGAAGAAGAGCGCTGGCTCGATGCCCTGGAGAAGGGTGAGCTGGACGACAACGGTGAGCTCAAGAAGGAGGTGGATGAGTCCCTGCTGACGGCAAGACAGGTGAGGGTGGCAGGATGCAGCCAGGGGGCTGGGCTGGGCTGGGGGTGAGGACTGCTCTGGGGCCATTGTGTGCAGCTCCTGGCCAGGAGCATCCTGCCCAGTCTGAGCGCAGCCCCAGAGGCGGCCGGCTCTGGCAAGGTGAGGAGCGTGGGGACCTCAGAGCTGGCAGGGAATCAGGTCGGAGCCTCCATGCCCTCGGAGGGATGGGGATGGGGGGCCCTGGTCGGGGTGCCGCCGCCTGCCGGGGCCTCTCCTCCAGCCTGACGGCATCCCCGTGGCCCCCGCAGAAAGCCCTCCTGCACAAGCAGCAGAGCCAGCCGCTGCTGGAGCTGCCCATGGGCTACAAGACGAAGGAGATGACGGAGGAGATGCTGGTGAAGCGGGAGGAGCGGGCCCGCAAGCGGCGCCTGCAGGCGGCCAAGAAGGCGGAGGAGAACAAGAACCAGACCATCGAGCGCCTCACCAAGACCAACAAGGCCAAGGTGAAGACGCTGCGGGAGCGCAGGGCCAAGCAGGCGCCCTGCCCCGTCGTGCACTACTGCAACGCCGCCGACCGCATCACCGTCTCCTTCCCGGCCGGCATGGCGCTGCCGCTGCTGCCCGCGCCCGCCCCCGCCCCGCCGCCGCCCGCCCTGTGCGGGGTGAGCGGCTGCTCCAACCACAAGCGCTACTCCTGCTCCCGCACCGGGCTGCCGCTCTGCAGCCTGGCCTGCTACAAGAAGAACCTGCGGCTGCAGGAGGCCGCGGCCTAGCGCCGGGACCCACGGG
>NW_023303795.1:0-2176 GCF_011077185.1 Oxyura jamaicensis | reverse complement strand
GGAGAGGGGCTGGGGAACACGCCCACTTCTGTTAAGCCCTGCCCACAATACACTAAACCCATATGTATTACCCTTAAGCCTCGCCCACAGTCCTCAAAACCCTGCCTACAACCCCCAATCCCCGTGCACAACCCCTGCCCCTTAACCCCACCCACTATCAGCCCTGTCCCCTTTAGCCCCCCAGCCCCTTTAGCCCCCCCGGCCCTCTTTAGCCCCATGTATTTCCAATGACCCCAAAAATGTCCCCAATGACCCCAAAGATCCCAAAGGTTGCCCCAATGACCCAAAG
This sequence comes from Oxyura jamaicensis, assembly GCF_011077185.1. Taxonomy (NCBI): domain Eukaryota; kingdom Metazoa; phylum Chordata; class Aves; order Anseriformes; family Anatidae; genus Oxyura; species Oxyura jamaicensis. The sequence continues at coordinate 1,887 of NW_023303795.1, read as the reverse complement.
GTTGTACCCAAAGACCCCAATGATGACCCCAAAGACCCCAAAACTGTCCCAAATGACCCCAAAGGTGTCCCCAGGGCCTCACAGGGAACTTTATGTTGTGTTTTATTATGTATGTGTTTTTTATGATTTTCATTGTAAAATCAAGTAACAATAGGTATTTTAACAAGTCAAGTAAAACCAAAAAAACTATTCAGGCACTAATCAGTTCAAATAAGCAAGGTCATTTTTTGTTTCTGTCTGCAGAAACAAATGCTGTCTACCACAGCATTAACTAAGGCATCTCTTGCATCTGAAAGACTAGATGAAACTGAGCGATCTACTGCTGTTGGATTAGAAGAAGGAAAAAGGTGCATAGAGTTGACCTCATTCGTTTCATTTTCCATACAGAACCTTCCTTTTCCAATGCTTAAAAAAAAATAAAAATAGGAGTTGTAACACTTGATTTAAACTGTAGTATGAACACGAGACTATGTACACATCATGCTTTAAATCTTATGCAAGTAACTTAGCTATTGATTCAACTATTCGCTATTGTACATGCAAGATGATTTGCAACAATTCTTGTGACCAAAAGAATCAAAAATAACGTTCTCTTATCATTTCCACAGCATAACAGTTTGTGCAACTTCAGTTCCATCTTTCTCTGCTAAGAAAAAAGCTGCGAATCTTTTGCTTGGAGGAAGCCACCTGCTGGACTGAATGTGCATTTGAGACAAGATTCAGAAGTACTGTTCCTTTTTTGGAATTCCTTTGGCTACTCCTATACAACATGGCATACACTAAAATCCTGCACGGAGCCATAACATTCACAAGCACAGATCGATCTAAGAGGCATCCACTTGTGGCCCTTGCATAGGGAATCAAGCAAGAATCCTCAATCTGGCAATGGCAGGTTGAAAGCACAGAAAAGTAACGCAGAAAGTGGAGATGTCAAAGTACTCCTCATCCCCGTTTTTTTTTTTTTCTTTTTAAAGCACACAAAAACAATCAGGAAAATGAATAGCCAGGCTTCATTTGCTACTTTAAAAGAGAACATGTGAAAAGCTATTTGATACTCACCCATGTTTGCTAAGAGGCATACAACTGCTTGTACATCTGCTCCTGCATATACATCAGCCAACCAATATCATCAACCAACCAATCATCAGCCAACCAATATCATCAACCAACACAGGCAAGCAAAGTGTGTGCACACAAATTCGACATTCACCTAATAAAAAATAAAGAGAAATCGTGACACTTTGCTGCTTGGTAGGAAGAGGTATCCAAATTCAGTCATGACAGTGCATCTCCTCTGGTCCAAGATGCTCTCTTGGTCAAAACACACCAGTCAAAAGTTTGCTCTAATGCTACTTCTCACTCCTGTCTCAAATGCTGAAAAGCTCTCAAGTATTCAACTGAATACTCAACACAGGTTCATAACATGAACTACTTTCTAATGGCCACACCAAGCATTTTGTCTGTACAGATGAAGTACGTAGTTTGCCACTCTAAAATTTGTGGCATCTTCCACAATAGAAAGTAGCTGCTGTTCTTTACGCCCACCCCATAGCATCCACCACTTCCATAGCTCTGTGATTTTGGAGAAATTAAGAAGCAAGTATGTTACTGCTTATAACAATGATATGCCTTTGAAGTAAAGTTGTTGATCGAGATGACCTAAATTTGAGATCAATTCATTTTTTTCCAGCAACACAGACAGAGCTTATGACGTTTTATAGGATGTGACTAACTGCCAAGTAGGTTCCCTAACTTGGACAAGATTCCCCTAAGTTATCAACACAAGTCTGTGCAAAGAGCTATACAAACATTTCTTTAAAAACAAACTAAACAAAACCAGTGGTCAAGTCATTTGAATGCATTTACCTTTGCTGGAAGTATACAAAA
>NW_023303794.1:0-5712 GCF_011077185.1 Oxyura jamaicensis | reverse complement strand
AGAAAGAAAGAAAGAAAGAAAGAAAGAAAGAAAGAAAGAAAGAAAGGAAGGAAGGAAGGAAGGAAGGAAGAAAGAAAGGAAGGAAGGAAGGAAGGAAGGAAGGAAGGAAGGAAGGAAGGAAGGAAGGAAGGAAGGAAGGAAGGAAGGAAGGAAGGAAGGAAGAAAAAGAAGGTAAAATAGAAGAAGAAGAAAAAGAAAAAAAAAAAAAAAAAAAAAAAAGGCTTTGTTCGATTAAACAAAGATGTGCCCACTTCAGCATTTACCCAGACCTACGTAGCAGCTGGTGTGGATCTGCATACAGTACTTCCTACATCTGATGATGAACATCATCAGATGAGTTGCTGTAAAGGCTGCTCACCTGGATTTAGGATTATAGGACTGCTTTTAGGATGTGACCTGAAACCTGCATCACACAAATTGAAACACACTACATCAAACTTCAGCTACCAAGGAGACTGCTGCTGGCAGGCAGTTGGGAAAAACAAAACAAAACAAAACAAAACAAAACAAAAATAACAAACACCAACCAGCATAACCTTGACAGTGCTGTTCTTTGGATGATCTTGAGGAGAGAGAGAAAGTAGTGGGCCCAAATTGAATGTGCTACTCTGCTCTGAGACAGTGTCCATTCTGTGTCCTGTGGTACAAACCATACCCAGCAAGCCCTACACCTTATTGGGAAATCCGTTGGGAATTTGTTCTAGCAACTGTGTAGGACCAAGAGCAGAATGAGTGGAGCCTCTACCAGCAGTGGGTCCTGGTGCCCTGACACCATTGGCATCAGCAGCCAGGCTGTCAGCAGGCTCAGCTGGCACATCCTTGGTCTACCTGTCTCCTCTGCTGTTGGCACAGCAGTGCCCCATCTGGGAAGCCAGCAGGTTTCCATCTGGGACCCAGGTGCTATTTCTTGAGGCTGGGAGACAGCTTTTGTTTGGTTGTCTCTCCGGCTGGCTGGGCTGGGCAGGATGTGTTCTGGGGGTGACAGAGGGGGCATTGTCCACCAGACATATAACAGCTGCTTGTACCGAGGCAGAAAAGCCCCCAGATGTTTGCCAAGGCTGTCATTGATGGTGAAAACTGCAACGGCCAGAAGAGAGAATTAGAGGGGAGGCAACTGCATGTAGGGCTGTCCTGCTGCTTCTTCCCTTTCCACGAACCCTTGCCTAGACTCCAGTTAAGGGAAAAGGAGCTGGAAACGAGGGAAGAACAGGGTTCATGCTATCTTGAGGTTGTGGAAGTAGTTAATTGGGAAGAACAGAAAAAGGAGGAGAATCTGCAAACTCCTCTGATTTTAGTGAAAGGGTAGAAGGAGGTGACACTCAACCTTGGTTGAGGTTGGACCAGGCTGTGATTAAAAGGGATGGTAACGTACACAAGAAGGGGAGGCGGTCCCTTCGCGTGGGGTGGCTCTTCTGACAGCCCTTACATCCGCCTTGGTACTACGGGCTTGCAAATGCAAGCACAATGACTTCTTTCAGGGGTATATTGAAATATGTTAGCAAAGCACTGGCCCCAAGGCCAGATCCTGGCTATGTTTGGGCATGAGAGACTGCAGCCGCTAACTCGAGCTAAACTGACCTTCCTGCTGCCATCTAGTGTTCCCTCGTAGACAGAAGCGACACCCCCGAAACAAAATCCTAAAGCTTCATAATGCTGTGTTCAGAAAAATGTAATTTATTCTTGCTGAAGTACAACACACAAGCTGAGTAGGAGGGAATGGCGAAGAGATGTGGAGGACCCAGTGCTAAGGGTGAATGTTTAGGGCAACACCATTTTTTTAAAATTTGTAACTATTTCACCCAGGCAATGGGTTATCTTACCTTATCTCCAAGTCGGGATAATTATTCAGAACAAGAATTTGTTACCATTTATTTTTCACTCTGGAAAATTAATAAGGCTGCTTGCAAAGTGCAACAGAAGAGCAAGAATCCAAGCAGAAGTTTAACTGAGACCAGCACAAGAAGCCTGGCAGGTTCTTCTTGTCTGTCCTTGCAACTGTCGTAAAAGACAGACAACATATTTATTTCCCAGCCATCAGGTGCCGACTTTTCTTTCAAATACACATAATGGCTAACAAGAGGTACCAAGATGCTGCTGGGGACATGCAAAGGATCTGACTCTTTTCCCTTCAAAGTTTGAACCCTGGCTTTGAGGACTTATAATAGGATGCTTTTCCAATTGTGGCACATCCTGGCTTCACACTGGAACCGCAGAAACCTGATTAAAACTATTAATAACTCATGAGATGGATGATATAATTGCAGCAGACAGCATTCTTTTCTCCTAATTTTTTTTTAAGGTGTTTTGAGTCAAAGTCCAACACAAACATGAAGCATACAAAGTTACTGCTCTGTTTTGGAGACTCTGACTGCTGAGCTTTGATTCCTGACAACTGAAGTAGGAAAACCACCAGGAAGAGGTCTGCTGGCTGGGACTGCACAGCTGGAATATGGCAAAATCAGCTAATTTAAGAAAAAATAGACTGCCCAGTGGGAAAGGAAAGCCACAATGCCTTTGAGGAACTCCTGCTGGCATTATATGGCATCAGGTATGAATTCTGTAATTTGCAGGGCAGTTTTCCCATTTACAACAAAATTGCGGTAGCAGTAGAACACATGCATTTGAACACAATGTATAAAAACTGACTGTTTTACAACGTTGCCTGTTTAGATGAAGAAGAATATCAGCATGGCAAGGAGCGGAAACAAACTTCTCAGCAGAAAGGGCAGTGTACTTCTCTGTTTACAGCTCACCTCTCAAGTTGACAACAGGAAAGTTGTCTCAGGCCCTTACAACTTTCAGAGACCTTGTCCACAGAACAGAAAGTCCTCGGGTGTGCAATGGTAATCCCCCTGTTTGTTTTGTTGTTGTTGTTGTTGTTTTGTTTTGTTGTGTTGTGTTTTTTTGGTTGGTTGGTTTTGGTTTTGGTTTCTGTTTTTCACCAAGAGAACAGCTAAATCCCAGTGCCACCAAACAGGGCCAACTGCTGGATTAAGGAAGTGTGATTCTCCTTCTCCAGCTGTTGGTACCAGGCTGTAACATCCGTACTACTACCAGAAGCTTTCTCCTAAACTCACTGAACAAAACAAACAAACAAACATTTTTTTTTTTCCTGCTGAACAGATTTCAGATTAAAAAATGGATTAAAAAAGAGCCAGAGACTCTTGTGTTACAGCTTTGTATGCAGAGGGCCATGCTGAGAACACTATGAGGACAAATGCTTGAAAATGAGGGCAATGCATCTTTAAGCAGTCTCTGTGGGAGCTGCATCATCTGCTTGCTTACAAAATAGTGACATGCCTGTTTAGTGGGGCATGGGGCCCGCAGGGCAATGGCTGCATCTCTCTAAAAGCAGCCTTATTCCCCATCCAGCAGGGAGGCTGGGCACAGTGGTTGGGAATCTGGCATCAGGGTTCACCAAAATTTGAAGTGAACTGAAGTGTACTCATTGTTGAGTGACCACTGCTTTTACTCCACAGGGAAGTGAGTGAGGGCTTTGTGGAGAAGACATGGGCCAAAGCCACTGGAATCAGCACAGATCGTGAGAGGGGCATGCCATGGTCTCTGCTCCCCAGTCCTGTGCCAATCAGTTTAAGTGGGCCAGTATTTCTTTTTTAAAGAACTTTTGTCTGTGAAAATGTTTTGTGTGTGTGTGTGTATTAAGAGTTTTCATGTAAATGTCACAAAAGAAAACTTCTGTTTCTTGAGGGACGAATTTTCCCCCATACTCATGCAACTTAATTCCTCTCCCTCCTCCTCTTCCAGTGATAGATCAAACATGTCAATGGAAAACTTGCACTGCTCCAGCATTGGGTGGATAACTTTTAATCAAAAGGTAAAAGTACAAAGTCTTTTTTTTTTTTTTAATTTTCTCAGTTTCGAGGACAGAGGTTTTGCCCTTCAGGCAGGCTAAATAAATAAGAACATCAACTTCAGTCTAGCGTTTGTCTCATGATTCACTATAGCATTTCCCTAGTACCAGGCATGGCCACCTCCCGAATCAGCAGAGTTAAAACTTTCCTGTAGGTGTCTAAGATCTCTTGGGCAGAAGGCCTTTTGGCTGGGTCCTTCTTCTTACATGCTGCGTGGATGTCAAACAAATGCAGTCGCACAATGTCACTCCCTTCAACGTGGCCCAGTAAAAAATTGGAGACATCTGGGATTTTCCAGATGTCTGTTTTCTCATCATAGGGAGGCATGAGGTCATCATCGAACGGCACATCCTCTCCATAGGGCCACCGCTGCTCAGGAGCTACAAACTCGCCCCGCAGCTCCCGATGACCACACTTCACCAGTGTGCCACTGCTCTTGTTCACAAGAGGCAGAGCATCCAAATCATTCACCAGGATGTGAAAGTCACTTGTCAGGAGGTACTGAGAGAGCACCTTGTCCAGATCATTTGAATCGCACATCACTAAGGTGCCCAGAGGGCTGCTGTGCAGGTAGCGAATGACGCTCACGTAGTCTATGGCAAGCATCAGCCTGCGATGCCAGGTGTTCATGCCCTTGTATTTGGGGATGTGGAGAGTTTCGTTCAAGCCCCTGAGGGAGCCTAGAGGATGGTACTCGGTGAGGATTGTGAACTGCTTCTCACAGTAGCCAAGCAGCCGGACAACGTGCCTGCTCTGTAGTGCTTTCAGCATCTTCAGTCCGTGGAGAAAGTCCTCCTTCAGCTCTATGTTGGTGAGCTGTGACAGAACCACTTTGTTTTCCTTCCACTCAGAAAGAAAGACCTGAGAACACAGAAGAGACAAGTAAGGCATGCGGAGAGACTTCATACACCATTACCAGCTGCTGCTGGCCTACTAGTGACTGCATGGTCACAACTGCCAACTACAGTCACCAGCACAAATCCGACATTGATGCCCAACTGTTACAACACCATGACCTTCAGCAGCAAAGCCTCTAGGTTAGCCGTGTACCTGTCACAGCAAGCCCTTCCTCATGTTGTAATTGCAACATGTGATGGATGCACCATGATTTCCTGGGTTTTCTTTGGAACGGGCACTGCAGATGAATTAAATGATAGAGTGATTTCATACGTGACTTCAACGTGTAGTGGGCAGCCTTGCTCTGCCCCAGCTACATCAGGCTCCACGAGCACTGCACCCATGGCAGTCGTGTGTCATTCGGTGCAAGTGAGGTACAGAGTGGCCCCTGTCACGCTCTCGCCATAGGCCTCAGGATGTCTGCAGCAACTAGCTGCTGTGAGGATAGTTATAAAGCAGTATGGGCATTAATTAGTGAAATTAGTTAACAGTGAAAGGCTTTGCTAGTTTATGCACAGGAGAGAAAGAAGAGAAACCCAACTCACCTTTTTCACGGCTCCCTCACCAACACACTTGAGTTTCCTGACTTCCCTATTGATGGCTTCGCAGGAGAGCCAGGGGGAACAATTTTTCACTGACCCTAGTTTGAAGTACCCGAACGGGCAGAGGCTGGGGTCCGTTTCGGCACGCCCGGACGAGCCGTGGAGGTCGCTGAGGTACAGGTAGAGAAGGGCGTTAAGGAGCACCACCAGCAGCACCAGCAACACCGCCGCCGCCTCCCTGGGCGGCAAGTCCCTTTTCGCCAGGTGCGGCTTCTTTTCCATGGCCGCGCCTCCTGCATCAGACACAGAACCGACAGCCAGCGGCTCCCCGGGCCCGACCGGGCTCCCCGGGCCGCCGGCGGCCGGGCGGGGAGCGGCGGCGGCGGCGGCGGCGGCGCCGC
>NW_023303793.1:0-611 GCF_011077185.1 Oxyura jamaicensis | reverse complement strand
TTTTCTCATTTTTTCTCTTTTCTTCCTTCCTTCTTCTTCGCTTCTTCCCTCCCTCTTTCCTTCGTTTTTCTCAGATTTTTTGCCCTTTTCTTCCTTCCTTCCTCCTTTTTTGCCTTTTCTCTCCCCCTTTCATTTTTCTCCATTATCCTCTTTTCTTCCTTCCTTCCTCCTTTTTCGCTTATTCTCTCCCTCTTTCCTTCGTTTTTTTCTTTTTTTTTTCCTTCTTCTTCCTTCCTTCCACCGTTTTTGCATATTCTCTCCGCCTTTCCTTCGTATTTCTCCTTTTTCCTCTTTTCTTTCTTCCTTCTTTTTTGCTTCTTCTCTCCCCCTTTCCTTCATTTTTCTACTTTTTCCTCTATTCTTCCTTCCTTCCTCCTTTTTTGCTTCTTCTCTCTGCCTTTCCTTCGTTTTCTCATTTTTTCTCTTTACTTCCTTCCTTCTTTTTCGCTTCTTCTCTCCCTCTTTCCTTCGTTTTTCTCAGTTTTTTTCCCCTTTTCATCCTTCCTTCCTCCTTTTTCCCTTTTCTCTCCCCCTTTCCTTCATTTTTCTCCTTTTTCCTCTTTTCTTCCTTCCTTCCTCTTTTTTCGCTTCTTCTCTCCCTCTTTCCTTCA
>NW_023303792.1:535-1057 GCF_011077185.1 Oxyura jamaicensis | reverse complement strand
CTGTGCTCTGGTGGCCCTGGTGCTGCTCAGAGCTGGTTAGGGGGTCGTGGGGAGGGTCCCCAGAACCTCATGGGGTGTCCCTACGTGTCCCCAAGGTGTCCCTACATGTCCCCGAGGTGTCACTGGGGGTCCCCAAGGTGTCACAGGGGGTCCCTTGTGCTCCGTGGGGTGCCCCGTGCTGTGCTCTGGTGGCCCTGGTGTTGCTTGGAGCTGGTTAGGGGGTCGTGGGGAGGGTCCTCAGAACCTCATGGGGTGTCCCTACGTGTCCCCAAGGTGTCCCTACATGTCTCTGAAGTGTCACTGGGAGTCCCCGAGGTGTCACAGGGGGTCCCCAGTGCTCCATGGGGTGCCCCGTGCTGTGCTCTGGTGCCCCGTGCTGTTGCTTGGAGCTGGTTAGGGGGTCATGGGGAGGGTCCCCAGAACCTCATGGGGTGTCCCCAAAGTGTCCCCGAGGTGTCACAGGGGGTCCCCGAGATGTCACAGGGGGTCCCCGAGGTGTCACAGGGGGTCCCCGAGGTGTCA
>NW_023303792.1:0-435 GCF_011077185.1 Oxyura jamaicensis | reverse complement strand
TCCCCAAGGTGTCCCTACATGTCCCCGAGGTGTCACTGGGGGTCCCCAAGGTGTCACAGGGGGTCCCTTGTGCTCCGTGGGGTGCCCCGTGCTGTGCTCTGGTGGCCCTGGTGTTGCTTGGAGCTGGTTAGGGGGTCGTGGGGAGGGTCCTCAGAACCTCATGGGGTGTCCCTACGTGTCCCCAAGGTGTCCCTACATGTCCCCGAGGTGTCACTGGGGGTCCCCGAGGTGTCACAGGGGGTCCCCAGTGCTCCATGGGGTGCCCCGTGCGGTGCCTTGTGCTGTGCTCTGGTGGCCCTGGTGCTGCTCAGAGCTGGTTAGGGGGTCGTGGGGAGGGTCCCCAGAACCTCATGGGGTGTCCCTACGTGTCCCCAAGGTGTCCCTACATGTCCCCGAGGTGTCACAGGGGGTCCCCGAGGTGTCACAGGGGGTCCC
>NW_023303791.1:786-2076 GCF_011077185.1 Oxyura jamaicensis | reverse complement strand
TGGCAGGAAACAAATCAAGTTTAATCATAGGAGGAGAACACAGTTCTCACCTTTCAGTATTAAACTAGGATTTGTCTCTGCACACACACATAGTTTTATGTCTACATCAGTAAATATTCTTGCAAGCACTCCGTGCTACCTTTGGCAGCTAAGACAGGTTATTGAAATAAGTGTATATTGAGATAACTGAGTATTGGAGTGACTTGTGGATGTCTTCAGTGGCCTGAGTCAAGGCCAGCTCTTGTCGTCTTACAGATGCAGTTCATATCAGGAAAAAGGTCAGTATAGATGTGAACATTATACACAATCTTAACGTCCTGACCTCATGGTTTACCTTCTAACAACAGCTTTTCTTCCTTCACAGCTTGCATGTCCAAATACTCTGCTGGGTGCATCTATTATTATCTGTCTTATCATCATATCCATAATCCTGCTCAGGCTGAAAAGTTGCAGAAAGACCTTAAAAGATACCTTATGAGGAAGCTTGGTTTTGAGGCAGTTATGCGCATAACATGCACAAAAGGTATATTGTAAATACTCTTACATATGGGAAAACGTGTTAACTGTCTTTTGGAATGTGCTTAGTCTTCAAGAAGATTAAATTTCAGTCCATTTCTTTCACTGAAGAATCAGATTTTTGTCACCTTTTTTGTCACCTTTACATCAGTATGTGCTGTTAGCTTTTGCTATTTGGATATTAGTTTTTGTTGTTGTTGTTTCAGTTTTTAGTTAAGACTGCACCATCTCATTTCAACCAAGTTGAAATGTGTAGTGTAAAAGCATTGGTTGTTTGGAGCATTCAAAATTGAATATGAAATGTATGGGATCACTCTGAAAGGTGTGACAATTCATATAATAACTGATTCTGCTTAATATTTGGGATAACTGTTTTTTACTGTGTGAGATATGTTCATCTGATTCGTGTCAATGTAGAGCAATGCTAGGGCCACATGATAGAATGTGACTGTCTTATATACCCTTGTATAACCACAAGATTGGAGAAATGGTGATGGTTAATGTTTATATATAGTTATTGTGTTTGGTGATCAATGTATGTATATGGTTTTTGCATTTGGTGGTTAATGTATGTATATAGTCCTTGTGTTCTGCAATAGTCACTTGACAGGAACAGCCTGGACCAGTGTTGTTGCTAGGCAGAAGATTGGGGGGGGGGCGGGGGAGCATGCATGTGGTCTGGGGTCAAGAACTGGGGGGAAGGGTAGCACAGACACTAAGGTGGGGAGGGAGAGGCACAGATTTGGGGGGGGGGGGGGGGGGAAGATGTTTTGG
>NW_023303791.1:0-686 GCF_011077185.1 Oxyura jamaicensis | reverse complement strand
GGGGGGGCAGATGGAGGGGGGAGATTGTGAAGGGATTGAGGGGGGAGATTTTGGGGCGGAAGGATTAGGAGTGCAGATTTGGGGGGGGAGGCTGATCCTGGGAGGAGGAACTATGCCGGGGGGCGGGATGTCAACGGATTCCGTAGGAGGGGGCGGGGAGTCACGGACTGAGGGTTGGGTCACGGACTGAAGGGTGGGAGTCACGGACCGTCTCCCAACCCCGTCCCCCGCCCCCGCAGGATGCGGCCGAGGAGGAGGGGCCAGGGGGCGGGGTGGGCGGTGCTGCGAGCGGCGGCCGGGGCCATCTTGGCACGGCGGGGACACCAACCAGGGTGGGGGTGGCTCGGGCATGGCGCCCCCCCAGTGCCGGCGCCCCCCCAGTGCCTCCCCACCACCCTCCAGTTCCCTCCTCCCTCCCTCCCTCCTCCCCAGCCCGCCCCGGGTTTACTGGGCCCTGCCGCGGTCCCGGCGCCGCCGCCGCTGCTCCCCGGCCCGGCCCGAGGAGGCGGCGGAGGCTGAGCGCCGGCGCCGGGGGAGCGGGGCGATGGAGGCGGTGGAGGCCCTGACCCCACTTCGGGGACGGGGAGGGGGCGGCGGGGACCGAGGAGGGGGCGACGGGGCGGGGAGAGGGGGAGAGGAGCAGCCCCGGGTGGGGGACCGCGGCCGGTAACGTGCCCCCGGGGGGG
>NW_023303790.1:0-3410 GCF_011077185.1 Oxyura jamaicensis | reverse complement strand
CGCCACGGCAGCCGGAGACCCGCCGACTGTGGCAGGCGAGGGTCCGCAGCGGCGCTTTGTTGTCTGCCGGTGTTCAGCGGCCGCTGTCCGCCTGGGGACCCGCCGCTCGCTTGCCCAAGAAACACACACTCCCACTGCCTTAGAAACACACACTCTTGTCCAGGAGGATGCTCCTGAGACCTGCTCGCCAGACCGGCTCACTTGATCTGATCCCCAGACATTTTCGCCACAACTGCTCCGGCGGGCGTTGGGGCGTAGTATCGCGTGAGACAGTCGGCGGTCCTTCGGCGGATCCCCGGCGGCGATTCCCGTTGATATCCTGGGAGCAGAGTCTTCCGAGCGCAGCGACCCCCGGCTACCACTGGCGAGCACCGGCAGACACCGCTCGGCATCCCCCAGCAAGTCTCCAGACGCTGCGCCGGACCCGCGCCAGCAATGCCGGCAGGTCCCCTTGTGCCGCGGAGGCTCCCTGCTTCTATCCCCGCCTGGTCCCCGGTTCCAGTGGCGCATCCCCACCCTGTTCGACTCGGCGCACGCACCTAGCGACAAACTGCGAGCCCTGGAAGGACCAAGCGCCAACACCCGGCGGGTTCTGTTATGCCGCGCAGGACACCACCAGGCACCTGCGGCGGAACCACGGCGCCGCTGCGTACCAACCCCTGCGACCACTGGCGAGTCCCGGCAGAAAGCGCTCGGCAGTCCCTCGGCAAGTGGCTGTACTCTGCGCCGGACCCGCGCCAGCAATGCCGGCAGGTCCCTCGGCGGCGCGGAAGCTCCCTGCTGCCAATCCCCGCCGGGCCACAGGTTCCCGCGGCGCATCCCCGCCGGCGACACTCGGAAGAGTCACGGACGCTGCGGCGGACACGCCCAGCGACCCCAGGCGAGTCCCGTGCGCCGCGGAGGATCCCTACCGGCCATCCCCGTCGAGCCTCTTGTCCCGTGGCAGACCCCGGCCGGAGATTCCCGCCGTGCACCAAGGTGCCGTGCCTGACGCCCGGTGACGAACACCGGGAGCTCAGCGAACCTGTTCCGCAGCTCTGGTCACAGAGTTGCTTCCCAGCTCTCCAGATCTTGTCCACACACCTGCTCCACAGCTCCCCAGAGCTGTTCCGAAGACCTGATCCCCAAGGTGTCGCAAGGGACAAACCCAAGTCCAGGGGACCAGACCTGCTGCCCAGGACAGGTCCCCTCAGCTGCTTCCCAGATTGGTAGCCTGACCTGGGCACCAAGCCTGCTCGGCAGAGCTGCTCTCCCAGAGCTGCTCCCGAGACCTGCTCCTCACAGCTGGGCTCCCAACCTCTGGTCCCCTGAGCTGGTCCCCACCGCTGCTTCCCGGACATCTGTAGGTCTGCCGACCCGCTCTTCGGTCCGCTTCTGGGGAACAGATCTTGGGAGCAGCTGTGCGGCCCAGGTGTGAAGACGCCACTTGAGGACGTGATGTGGGAATAGATCTGCGGGAACAGCGCTGGGGACGAAAATACCTGCGGATGAAATCTATAGAGCAGCTTTGGGGACCAGATGTTGGGACAAAGTGAGAGGACTAGAATGGGTAACCTGGTCTTGTAGCAGTTCTGTGGAGCAGCTCTGCGGACTGCCTCTGCGAAATTTCGCTGGGGACCCACTCTGGGGAGATTTGCTGTGTCCCAGGAGTCGGTACCAGATGTGCGAAGCAGTTGTGGAGACAATGTCTGGGGTGAGCAGGTCTCAGGAGCATCCCCGGGGAAGGTGTTTGTGTTTCTAAGGGCAGATGGGGTGTGTGTTTCTTGGGCAAGCGGTCAGCGGATCCCCAGGCCCCTCACAGATGCCGAGCGGTGAAACAATCGGCCCTCGGCGTACAGCCGCCGCTGAGCCCCTGCGGACAAGAAAGCGCTGCGGCCGACCCTCGCCTGCAACAGTTGGCGATTCTCCTGGTACCGCGATAGACCGCCGCCGGTGAAGCCCGGCGAATCCGCTGCGCCGCGTCGGACCTACGCTGCGACTCCCGGAAGACTTTCGGCGGATCACTGGCTGCGATCCCTTTGGTATCTCGAGCGCCACGGCGGACCTTCCTTATTGGGCATCCCTATTCCCAGAAACACAACCCTCGTTTTTGCGCATACCTACAGTCAGAAACACACATCTTTGGCAGCTAAGACAGGTTATTGAAGTGAGTGGGTATGGAGATAACTGTATTTGGAGTGCCTTGATGTCTTCAGTGGCCTGAGTCCAGCTCTTGTCGTCTTGCAGATGCAGTTCATATCAGGAAGAAGGTCAATATAGATGGGAATTGAAGAACATTAGAAACAATGTAAACATCTCGGCCTTCTAAAAACAACTTTTCTTCCTTCATCCTGTGGGATGATTTCTACTTATTTTTTTATTAGGTGAACGTCGAATTCGTGTGCAGACACGTTGCTTGCCTGTGGTAAATTGGTTGGCTGATGTATATGCAGGAGCAGATGGACAAGCAGTTGTATGCCTCTTAGCAAACATGGGTGAGTTTCCAATAGCTTTTCACGTGTTCTCTTTTAAAGCAGCAAATGAAACCTGGCTATTCATTTTCCTCTTTGTTTCTGTGTGCTTTAAAAAGAAAAAAAATGGGGATGAGGAGTACTTCTGACATCTCCACCTTCTGCGTTAGTTTTCCGTGCTTTCAACCTGCCATTGCCGGATTGAGGATTGAGGATTCTTGCTTATTCCCTACGCATGGGCCACAAGTGGATGTTTCATAGATCGACCTCTGCTTGAGAATGTTATGGCTCCGTGCAGGATTTTAGTGTATGCCATGTTGTATATGAGTAGCCAAATGAATTACAAAACAAGGACCAGTACATCTGAATGTTGTCTCAATTGCACATTCAGTCCAGCAGGTGGCTTCCTCCAACCAAAAGATTCGCAGCATTTTTCTTAAGCAGAGGAAGATGGAACTGAAGTTGCACAAACTGTTATGCTATGGCAATGATGAGAGAACGTTATCGTTGATTTTTTTGGTCAAAAGAATTGTTGACACAAGACTATATGTTGAACACATAGTCTTGTGTTCATACTACAGCTTAAATCAAGTGTTACAACTCCTTTTTTTTTTTTTATGCATTGTAAATGGAAGCTTCTGTATGGAAAAGGAAATGAACGAGGTCAACTCTACTAACTTTTTTTTCTTCTTCTAATCCAACAGCAGTGGATCGCTCAGTTTCATCTAGTCTTTCAGATGCAAGAGATGCCTTAGTTAATGCTGTGGTAGACTTTGTCCTCATATATGTCAATTGCTTGCAGCAGTCCCTGCTGATAGCACCAAATTCCCTCAAGTTGTTGCCCTTCGATGTTTGGGCTCTTCTCAAACAGGTATGTATAAGCTCGTAGTAGTGACGTTTGATTCATTGTTCTGTTGGAGGAATTGAGCAATGTCCTTTCCTATAATTATCAAAATAGAG
>NW_023303789.1:0-1730 GCF_011077185.1 Oxyura jamaicensis | reverse complement strand
TTACAGATGCCGTTCATATCCTGAAAAAGGTCAATATAGATGGGACTCGAAGAGCATTAGACACAATCTTAACGTCCTGATCTTCTAACAACAACTTTTCTTCCTTCACAGCTTGAACGTCCAAATACTCTGCTGGGTGCATCTATTAATATCTGTCTTCTCATCAGATCCAAAATCCTGCTCAGGCTGAAAAGTTGCAGAAAGACCTGAAACGATACCTTACGAGGACGCCTGGTTTTGAGGCTGTCATGCGCATAAGCTGCACAAAAGGTACGTTGTAAATACTCTTACATATGGGAAAACATGTGGACTGTCTCTTTGAATGTGCTTAGTCTTCCACAAGATTTGATTTCAGTCTGTTTCTTTCACTGAAGAATCAAATTTTTGTTACCATTACATATGCTGTTAGCTTGTGCTATTTGGCTATTAGTTGTTTTTTTGTGGTTTCACTTTTTAAAGACTGCACCATCTCATGGCAACCAAGTTGAAATGTGTAGTGGAGGAGCACTGTTCAGTTTGGGGCATTCCAAATTGAATATGGAATGTATGGGATCACTCTGAAAGGTGTAAGGATTCCTTAAATAGCTGATTCTGCTTCATATTTGGGATAACTCTTTTTTACTGTATTTATAAAACGTAAGGACTGTGGGCTTTAATTATTGGAGGAAGGTTTTCATGCTGTTCCAACCTCATTGTCTGAATTATTTCATCTGCTTCTAGGTCTTTCTAGACATACTTTTCACTGGAACTTTTTTGTATGATCGCCTCATTTATTATCCCTTGCCAATGTCAATCCTGATGCGGGATTTGCAGTACAAATCCATGCAGTCCATTGAGGAAGATCTTGCTGCTCCATCCTTGGTTTGTTTTAAACAGCTCTTTTGTATACTTCTAGCAAAGGCAAATGCGTTCAAATGACTTGCCCACTGGTTTTGTTTGGTTTGCTTTTAAAGTAACGTCTTTATAGCTCTTTGCACAGCCTTTTGTGGATCTTTATAACTTAGGGGCATCTTGTCAAAGTCAGGGAACCTACCTGGCAGTTAGTCACTTCATAAGCTCTGTTTTGATGGAAAAAAAATGCATTGATCTCAATTTTACGTCGTCTTCTTCAACAACTTTACTTCAAAGGCATATCATTGTTACAGTCCAGCAGGTGGCTTCCCCAACCAAAAGATTTGCAGCTTTTTCTTAGCAGAGGAAGATGGAACTGAAGTTGCACAAACTGTTATGCTATGGCAATGATGAGAGAACGTTTTTGTTGATTTTTTTGGTCAAAAGAATTGTTGCATATCATCTTGGATGTACAATAGCGAATAGTTGAATCAATAGCTAACCTACTTGCCTGAGTATTGGAAAAAGGAAGCTTCTGTATGTAAAATGAAACGAACGAGGTCAACTCTACTAACGTTTTCTCTTCTTCTAATCCAACAGCGGTGGATCGCTCAGTTTCATCTAGTCTTTCAGATGCAAGAGATGCCTTAGTTAATGCTGTGGTAGACTCTTTGTCAGCATATATGTCAACGGCCCCAAATCTGCAGCAGTCCCTGCAGATAGCACCAAATTCCCTCAAGTTGTTGCCCTTCGATGTTTGGGCTCTTCTCAAACAGGTATGTATAAGCTAGTAATTGTTCCGTTGGAGGAATTGAGCAATGTCCTTTCCTGTAATTACCAAATAGAGTTTTCCTTTTTGAACTTACAGGACAGAAACAAAAAATGACCGTTGAACTGAT
>NW_023303788.1:0-1394 GCF_011077185.1 Oxyura jamaicensis | reverse complement strand
GGGAGATGCAGATCCTGCAGGACATAGATCAACCCTTTTGTTTCTTTCCTTGATCAAACAAGGTGGAAATGCAATCTGGGCTCCACAGTTAATGATGGGAAGCTTTGTAACAGCAGATGTTTGCATTAATAGCTCTTCCAAGTATTTGCATCATATCCGTCCATGGGGTACTCCAAGCGGATGCTAAGATGATAGTAGAGTTCTTCATGTGTTTTTCAAATCTCGAGGTTTTCAGTCAGACATAGCATGCATTTCCTGAAGGAATAGGTCTTTTTGCAATTCTGTGGGAGACAGAGAGGATGGAATCAGATTACCCTGATTACTTCTGTAATAAAATGAACTTCCTCCCTCAACTGCTGTTGCAATATGCAAATGGTAGGATGATGTCTGCAATCTAAGCCAGATATTAGCATCAACAATACAGATTGAAGGTTCTTGGGAAATACTCTTTTGCATTAGTTTTAAATTCAGAGTTACTACGGAGAATAAAGCTTTTTTTGTTTCTACCTATTTACCTTTGAAGTAGTGTACTCGAAATGTTATATATCCCAATCTGCATTAGTTTTCTTTAATTAATTGCAATGTCTGCATTAGTTTAGATTCCATCATGGTTTTGGTTTGGTGGCAAACATCCATTTTGGAAACTTTGTTTTGTAGTTCCTGAAGAATTGATGTAGAATGCTCTGAAACGACCTTCCGGAGAGCCGCACAAACGTCCAGAGGTCCAAAATTCTACAGTGGAATTCGTTGCTTCTGCTGACTACATGGTGAAAAAATAATAATAATAAAAAATGTTTTCATGGGGATTTTCCACACAATTGCACATTAATATAAATTAACATTGCTTATTCCTCCAGCGGTACATACTAATTTTCCCATGAGGGCCTCTAAGACCAAAGAAAAGTTCCTGTTTGAATTTTGGCAAAAGTATATCTTGGTAAATGTGTCAGTTAAAGGCAATTCCAATGGGTGTAGCTGTCCTGTGCAGTTGAACATTGTAGAGTCTGTTTGGAGTCTGATGCGATCTAGTTTCTGGGTCTTTCTCACATTACGAAGAGGTTTTGAAAGACCGGTAGTGAAAGGATGAACGAATTACGTTGGGTTCCATTTTTGACTTAGTAATCTCACAAAGATGATCCTAACTAGGAATCAACCTAGAATTGCTCTGGTAGTATCCTTGTTAGAAGGATAAATAAGGCTTGGAAAGAGGTCCTGTTCATAAGGACACTATAACCACAGCAAAACTAAATTGTTCTCTTGAATTAGAATTGGAACAGGGTAGCCAAGGTATTTTCAAGTGAACCAATACAGCTTGTTACATGCTTGGAAAAAGGTTGAGGTAGAATATTGCGTTGTCCACATTCAGAAAGACTAGTTTTGAAGAGCAAATTCTG
>NW_023303787.1:0-5776 GCF_011077185.1 Oxyura jamaicensis | reverse complement strand
GTGGTTCGGCCCGCCTCCCCGCCCCCCCCCCCCCTCCGGCCCCGTTGGCCACCCGCAGCCCCGACCAGGACGACCCGGCTCCGCCACAGGCGCCTCCCCGCCTGCCGGGGTGCCCGCCCGGCTCGGCCGTGCCGTGCCCTCCCCTCAGTCGCTGCCCTGCCTGGGTTTCCGTCCCGGCGGCTTTCTGAGGCAAGTTTGAGAGCCGCCGAGAGCCGAGCGAGGCGATTGCGACACGCCACGGGGCTTGGAGTCCCCGCGGGCGGTGCAAACTCAGAAGCGAGGCACAGCCGGGGATCCCCGAGCCTGGCGTTCTGCCCGCCGGCAGCCCCCTGAACGCTGGGACGCCGTGCTCAGCCTGAGCGAGCCTGCCGCCCTCTGAGGAGACTGAACTGCCAGCCTCCTCACGTTGTGTCTTTTTAAACTATTGTTATTATTTTTAGATCTCTACTTCCCTTTGTAAGCACTCATCCTAGCGTTCTTTGCCAGTTCAAAGACCACTCAAGTTCTTTTTTTCCCCCAAATCAACCAAAAGCTGTTCCAAGTCGCGTTACATCCGTGCGCGTTAACCATTTTCTCGTTTCAGAAACTGGCTCTGATCGACCCAAACTGTTGCTCTGGGACTGCACACGTGGTAACCACCAAACTGCACCACTTCACAATAGACTTTGCCATGCTAAATATAGAGCAAGCATTTGGTTTGGAGCATAAGCTGGATCGTTCGCAGTGAACATGAGGCACTGTAGAAAGCGTCACTTTATGCTGCAAGAATATTATCTTTTCAGAGTTTGCCATCTGGGGCCTCAGGTTTTCGCAGGAAGTTCAAATATGCTTTATAATCTTAAAATATTATCTGAAGGCTAAAAAGATGCGTGAATTTTCTCTGATGAAAAATTCTAGCCACGAGCTGCGTAGACCAAAATTATCTCCCAAGTTAAAAATAAATGTCTAGCCTCTAGTTCTTTGTTTCCTTTACGGAGTTTTCGCCACAAGCACTATGTGATGAGTGATTGACAGGATTTCAAATAAAGTTGGTTATTCTTTTGTTCACCATTTTGTTTTAACAGCATCTGATCCGAGCGGCTTTAATTTCCAGTGGGCTGCATTCACAGCTACAATGCAGGGAAGCTGAAGGTGCAGGGCTCTCCAGTGCCAGAGAACTCAGGAGACTTCAGGTTTAGGGCTAGGCTGAGCGTTCTTCCTCACCATGAGTTAAGGCACGTTTTTCTAGCCAAGTAATATGTTCTAGAGCTCTCAAATTTACCAAAAATGTGTCTCCTGCCATGATATCCATCATGGGAGCAGTGAATCAGTAAGGCTGTCCAACTGTGGCAAGATAAAACATGGGTCAGAGGTGCCCAATGCCTTACAAGAAAATACAAGTTTCCTTCAGAATTGGACGGTCTCCTGAAACAAATGCCTTGCGGTGGAACTGGCCACAGGGTGAGCAGTTTACCAAGACAAAAATCCCACAGAAATTACCTTTTTCTGCCCCATCCTCTGCCAAATGAATTATTCAGGAATCAATATGAGTTTGTGACTGGCTGTAAGCTGTCATGTCATTGGGGCTTTTATTAAATTAATGTTTTATGGGGTTGCAGGAGGCCTGGTACACAGGGAACACAGATGGGACCGGGGGGAATTAGCCTCTTCAGACGTGTAAGAGGGGTGCTGCAGCCGAGTGTGCCTGGCCTGCGTTTCAGGGCTGCTGGGAGCACACCCGAACGTGAACGTGACCTCGAGCTGTGTCCCTATTAGACAAGCACATCATGCTGCAAGCTTCTGTGACAGGACCTCTGCTTTACTGCAGGTATAAAGGCTAGCACACAGCTCAGGAGAATTCAGCTGGCTTTCTGGGTGAGAAAAACTTGCAGTATGGTGGACTGATATTTGTTATCCTCATGGAGCCTCCATCTCTGAGTCGACATCTTTCTTGTTCATGCGTGACAAAATACAAGAAGAATCCTGTGTCAGCCACGGCAGCGATAAGCTGGCAAAGTTGATATCTCTAACATCCATCTTCTCCTTGTCACTTCTAACAAACAGGTTTCCCACACTGAATTGATTGTTGGAACGACAGGACTCCGCACAGAATTCTAGTCTTTTCTTGCTAAATTGGAACGCAACACAGTTCCACTACTGTGAAATCAAACAAGTATTTTCTGTTTCCCTGCTGCAGACGTAGGAACAACCTTGGTCTTTAAATGAGTGTGATTCCCTACAGAAAGAGTGACATGAGGAGTGCAGAGACTGGTAGGGGACACAAGCAGGCAGAGGGCCCGAACTAACCAAAAAGATGTTCCATGCCAAACAGTGTTACACTCGGCAATAAAAAGGGAGAAGAGAGGAGTTCGGGATGTTGACTGTCCTTTGCTTGGGAACTGTCTGGGCATCCCTCTACTCTTGGGAGGTGGTGAGTGGTTGCATTTACATCACTTGTCTTTGTTTTCTTTTTCTCTTCTTCCAAGTTTCCCTCACAAATTTAATCTGAGCCCACATGTTTTCTTGCTTTTGCCCTTCCTCTCTTGTTCCTCCATCCCTTTAGGGAGGAAGGAAGTGAGCAGTGGTGTGTTGTGGCTGCCTACTGGGACTAATCCACAAGAGGAAGTCAGAATAGCGGGATTGAAGAGAGCCTGAAAAAAAAGTGTGTGAGCTACAGAAGTTACATGCACCTAGAATCCAGTCCCACCCTGTACTGCACTGGAGCAGCTTTGTGACCAGAACCTTCATCTGCATGAGCACAACCACTTTACTGATGTTTTTAACTGAGACAGTGACCTAACAAGGATTGTGTGCCTCTCTTAGGCCTCACAGGTGAATTGGGCATGTGGCCTGCTCCAAAAAGGGACCTGAAGCCTCTTCCCTCTGCAAGAGGAACTGGGAAAGCTGCAGTCAGAGGTGGCTTGATGGAGATCTTTCTCGTGGGCACAGTGCTCTGCCCTGACATGGCCATGTCAGAATGCCATCTCCGTGCCAGTTGGAATACAAACCTGAGTCCCGGTGTGATGTAAGCTGGAAATTTCACCAAAGTCCATGGCCCAACGGTGATTTACATCAGCCAAAGATCTGGCTCATGAAGTTCTCATGTTTCTGAGTTAGCAAGGCTAAAGGGTGAGTAAGCTGCATTTTACAGTTCCTGTGCATGTTCAAAACACAGAAGATTATGGGCTGAGCTGCCTGTGCTTTGCCAAAGACTCAGCAAAAGCAAAGGCTGCAAATCCGCTACATTTAAGAAAGTCTGAGCAGTGCTGGCCTCTCCTTCTCTCTGCGGATGCCTCGAATCCAGCACAGCGTGGTGAGGGTCACCAAAACAAGGCTGAGCTTCAGCCTCCAGATCTGCATGAGCCTGCCCTGAGCCACGGTAGTATGTGTCACATTATCCAGCTGTTGGAAATTTTACCTCGGCTGCATGTGACCAGCTGCTCGCAGAGAGACCGACCCTGCCAGTCAGAGGTGTGTGACAGCCAGGGTTTGCTCTTTCCCAGTTTCCAAGTGTGTGAATTCCTCTTTTGGTCTGTGGTTTCTGCTGAAGTTGCAGATAAATCAAGCCTGTTTTGCTGGAGGGGTTAGATGAGACAGAGATAGGCAGGGAAGCACAGGGTAGGAGCCTGTGGATATTTACATGTCCTTGGCTTTATTTGGATTTATGTGGCCTCCTCACCCAATTCTCAGAACTCATCAGACCATTGTGTCTCTCCCGCCTCTTTCCCTTCCTCCTTCACCACGACAGGAACCCTTAGGGGCTGAGCAAAGTCAAGTCGGGTGCTTTACCCCGTCGCATTTCTCACTATGCAAATACTCGGGCAGGGAGCGCAGAGCAGAAAAATGTGGCTGCCCAGACAACTGTTTATATACAGAGCCGCCAGAAAAAAACAGGCTCGTGGAGACAGGGCTTCAGCTGGAGCCTCCTGCTGCCACCTCCAGTGCCAGGGGAGATCCGTGCTGATACCCAGGGAGCTGGACGGGAGTTCAGTCCCATGCCAAGGTGGAGGAGAAGGTGGAGTAGCAACAGGGAGAGGTCCCTGATGCTCTTGGCAGCACCAGGAGACCTCTGTACAGACACCAGGCGAGCCACCTGTTTGCTCTGTGCGCTGCTTCTTCCACATTCTTTTTCCTCAGCACTCGCAGGCAGGTTCCCCGTGTGTTCTCCCTTACTGTACACCCACCCACACCTTCTCTTTGCTTCACACTGCTTGGGAAGACCTCAGGTGAGCTGTGTTTGTGCCGAACCGAGCTCGGTGTGTTTCAGAAGCGTTTCCCATGGTGGGAAATAATTCACCATGGGGAGGTGAGCCCAGCAGGAGGGGAGAGCTCTGCCAAATCCAAGCAGAGGGTCGGTGACCCCACATACTGCCTTCCGTATAGGCGACAAAGGGTGGGCAGGACTTTGCTGCTCATTAATTTCAATTCTGGAGCAGGGAACCTCGGCGCAACCTCTGTGAGACAGAGCTGCTTTCCGCAGGACACTCAATGACTGCCAAAATTTGGTCTGGGAAAGATTAAACTTGTGTGTGTGTGGCTGCAGTTCTGATTAATCAAATATAATTTCTGATGGAGGTCTGGATTTGTCACTCTGCCACAGTCGGGGGTTCTCCCAGGCACTTCGAGCTGCATGAGCTGAAGGGCAGGGGCAACACTGGTGTAAAGCCTTGAGCTCGTACAAAATGCTGTCCCACCGCGGGCTGACAACACCACGTCTCATTCTTTGCAAAGGGAAAGAGAAGCCACTGCAAGTCCAGCACTTATACAATCCATGGTAGTCACAGAGGAGCTGCCTGCTGGAGGATTAGCCAAACAAATCCTTTTTCCCCCGTACAGATGTAGCCCAGTGGTCTGTGTGCGTTCTGCACGCTAGTGTATAAATGAATAAATAAAAAGGACAGCATTAAGTAACACAGGAACTCATGTTAGTGCTGTGTTGCATGTATCATCCAGATGGAAAATATCTGTCTAGACAAATCTGGGAATTATGCAAGCTCAGAATTCCTGAATAATCATTCCTTTCCGACATAACGAAACCATTTGCGATACCCACCAAAAGTACACTGAAAAGCACAGGAAAAACAACAATAACAACAACTTTAAACTCTGAAAACTAGGAAATCTGAATGTTACCAATACAGTGGATAAGAGACGCTATACGTGTGAGAACAGCAACTAGTATCTGCACATTGGGCCTCTAGCTGCCCAGGTGAGCCAGGGATGATAATCAGTGCTCGTTCCTGGTCTCAGCAAAGGCACAGAAGCTCTCCTGTTTTTCAGCACAATGCCCTGCTGGCTGTCACTGCACTGGGACACACGGCACCTTCTTCAGTGCTCTTTGTTCCCACTACACTCAGACAAGCAGAGGGACTGAGAAGAAGGACAGAAAGGTGTGTTGTCCTGGTGCAAACCATCACAGAGTAAAAATAAGTCAGCCCTAGCCTGGGAGAGCAAAAAAAACCACGTGATGGAAAACATCAAACTCAGTGCCGGAAGAAGCCACTGGCTTGGAGCAGCACCAAAGGATCACTTTGGATGGGATTTCAGCACAACTCTAGGGTTGCAGTGACCCTGTTTGGTCTTCTTGGGAAACAACGGCACAGCCGGAGAAGACGGGGAACAAAGCAGGCAGCAGTTCTCTGCGAGGGGAGCTGCGTGTATCCCATCAAAGGATGGGATCCTACAGATCCCCAGGTAGGTACCCAAAGGGGGAGAAAAAGAAAAGAAAAGAAAAGAAAAGAAAAGAAAAGAAAAGAAAAGAAAAGAAAAGAAAAGAAAAGAAAAGAAAAGAAAAGAA
>NW_023303786.1:0-1206 GCF_011077185.1 Oxyura jamaicensis | reverse complement strand
CCCGCCCCCCCCTCCCCCCCCCATGGTAGGTGGGCAGCCCCCCTGCCCCACGGCGGACTTTTGCGGGACTTGTCCCGCTCGCAGCCCCCGGCCCGGAGCGGGTTGGGTCTGGGGATGAACCCGGGGGTGAGGCCGGGAATGAGGCTGGGGATGAAGCCGGGGGTCCCGGCGCCTCCCGCCCCCCCTCTGGGAACCGACTTTGTGTGTTTCAGCTGCGGCGGCTCCCCTGAGGATGCAGCGGGCGCGGCTGCCCGGCCGCTCGGCGTCGGCGGGGACGCGCCCTGCGGAGGACTGAGCCCCCCGGCCCCCCTGCCCGCGGCCACCATGAACACCAACGTGTGCGTGGAGAGCGGCCCCAACCCCGAGGCGCCGGGGCTGCCCAAGGACAGCCACCTGCCCGAGGGGGCCCTCAACAGCCTTGTGGATTACAACTCGGAGATGGAGAGGTACCGCTCCTTCGCCACCTTCTACAAGACCAACGGCGGCGCCTTCCCGCAGGCGGCCAAGATCGCCCGCATCACCACCCCCATCTTCCCCAGCGCCGCCGCCGCCGCCGCCGCCCGCATCGGCATGTCCCCCTGGAACTGCGACACCGCCACCGCCGCCGCCGCCACCGCCATGCTCTGGGGCAGCGGCGGCGGCGGCGGCGGCGGCGCGGCGAGGAAGCCTTCCTCCTCCTCCTCCTCCTCCTCCTCCTCGTCCTCCGCCGCCGCCGCCGCCGCGGCCGCCGCCGCCGCCTCGTCGCTGCACGCCGGCAGGGGCAGCATGCACCACCGGAGCGACTCGCAGCGGCTGGGCAAGCCCGGCTGCGCCCCCGGCGAGCAGCCGGCGCTGCCCATGGCCAACAACAACTTCCTCTCCAGCCTGGCCCCCGAGCACTGCCGGCCGCTGGCGGGCGAGTGCATGAACAAGCTCAAGTGCGGCGCTGCCGAAGCCGACATCATGAACCTCCCCGAGCGCGTCGGCACCTTCTCGGCCATCCCGGCGCTGGGCGGCCTCTCGCTGCCGCCGGGGGTCATCGTCATGACGGCCCTGCACTCCCCCGCCGCGGCCTCGGCGGCCGTCACAGACAGCGCCTTCCAGATCGCCAACCTGGCGGACTGCCCGCAGAGCCACGCCTCGGCCGCCCCCGCCTCCGCCCTGGGCGCCGCCGCCGGGGCGGGGGGCGGCGGGGGCGGTGGCGGAGGCGGCGGGGGCGGCGGCGGT
>NW_023303785.1:0-3046 GCF_011077185.1 Oxyura jamaicensis | reverse complement strand
AGGGCACGGGAGCGGAGCGAGCGCCTCGGGCCCGACGCCCCCCGCCGCCGGCCGCGCATGCGCCGCCGGGAGCCCCGCACGGCGCCCCGAGCCCGGGGCCCGCGCCTGCGCCGGTCCCCCGGGGACCTCCGGGAGCGGGGTCCCGCCGGGGCGGGGGCCGGGTCTGTGATTTGTGGCTATGATTTTTACTTTTGCTGTTCTTGGCAAGCTCAGATGTCTCTCATACTGCAGGTGAGATTTCCAGGCCATAACCAGAGAAGAAAGGCGGGTTATAGATAAGTACTGTTTTTTCCATATATCCCGTGCCTAGTAAATTATTTAAGATCGCATTTTGTAACTTCAGTCGGCTGTGCGTATTCCACCCATTGGGATATTTCCCTGGTATTTTAAAATATTCCTGCTTTGTCGCCCAGGCCATAACTCTTTGTGTGTGCTCATCCCTCTGCATCATTGCGCTCTTTCTCCCAGTCTCTGCTTCCCCACTCTGAATTTCCATCCTTCACCTGTATCCTCCCAAGCCTCTGTGTAACATATTCTGTCCTTTTTAATCCCCGTTCCCATGGTAATTTGCCCTGTTTCTCTTACTCACATCTTTGTGATTTCCTCATTTCAATCTTTCATCTCATTCTGTTCCATAGCACAACTCTTCCACAGCCACATCCCCTTTTCTTTACCTCATTACCCTCCTCTTCCCAGGCCTTAGACAGCCTCCTGGACAGTCACCACTTTCTTTCATATATGTTCCCATTAAGGTTCTCAAGGTTATAGTAAAGCCCTGGTCAGGTAGCAGGTTGGGGTGGCGGTGCCTGGCACTTACAAAATCTGAGTCCATGAAGCAAGTGTTTTGGAGCTCTCAGCCACATCTTGGATGCTGTTGACTTTTTCCAGGTACATAGCACTTGAAGCTTTTTGCTGTCTAGTAAAATCCACATAGTTGCATGATGTAGTCACATTTTGCAGGTGTTTTTATATTAGAGCCAACATATGCGTGAATATATTTCCATTCTGGGCTAGCTGTTTTCACTCTAACTTGTTGGCACTCTTCAGCTGTCATAAAGTGCTTGTGCTGAAGCACTAGACAAGGAGAATGGGGCAAGATCTTTAATAAAGCTTAAAAATATGGCGTTGCTTTTAGTGAATGGTGGCAGTAAGAAGTGATTAACAGCTTTTTTTTTCCTCCTCTTGAAGTACTAGATCCTATTTTTCCAGTTAAGCAGACTGACCATAATTACCAGAAATCAGGCACAATAAGGCTTTAGGTTATTTACCCTACCTTGTTGATCTTCAGAGGAGATAAGGATTCTGTATCATTTCACAGAAACGTGTCATTCCTGGCTACGATACAGCATAGTGTAAGCAATGGCACAAGGCTGTAAAAGGCTTTCCTTCTGCACTAATACAAGGCGGGGAACTTTGTCTCCAGTTTTTTCAATATAAACACATATTGATAAAGCTTGAAAATACTTTAAATGTACTATGTGTGGGCTCTGTTAAGTCGCCCCAGATACACAATAGGCACAAAGTTCTTCAATAGCATCAATATAATGCAAGAAATACTGAACTTCAACAAAAACAGTTGATTAGAGTTCTACATAGAGCATAGAACATTTGATTCAGTCTTGATTAACAGAAAACGCAACCAGGTACATAACAAATAGCACACTATATGGACAGGTCTACTCAGTTATCTAAGGTCATCTCCATTCAGTCCTTGTCAAGTAGCAGAACAATTTATGCAGCCATATTTCCACTTAAAGTTAAAATAGCAAGAAGCTGAAGTTTTCCACACCAACTTTTTCTGTGCTTGATTCTCTTGAAAAACCAATAACTGTTTCCCAGAAGAAAATAGAAACGTTTTGAAATGCGATGCAGATAAGGACCCTGAAGAGACAAACGTGTATGTTGCAGTTATTACAGATATTTAAAAAGAATGAAGAACAATCAGAAAACACAAACAAATACTTCAGTCAGTTGGGACTGAGTGAGAAAGGTCAGCCCCAGGCTTCAGGACAGCGAATAAGGGGAATCGCCTGTCTCGCAGTGACCTTGGTGCTACATCTCTGGAGGCAGCGCAGAGATTCCCGTTCTTACTACTCATCAAAAACATTATATTCCTTAGCAGCAAAACAAAACTCGGGGCGGACCAGAGAAGGCAGCGCGATTTAAGCCGCAGACAGAGAACCCAAAGCCGGGCAGTGCCGCGGGACCCTCCCCGCGCTGCCGCTGCCTCCCGTCCTGGCCACCGCCGGACTCGAACCCACGCCCCTCGTTCCCGCGTGCCGCAGCCGCCGCCCCGTCGCCCATTGGCCCATTTCAAACACACGCCCTGCCCCGGCGGCCAATCGGCGCGCGCTCCCGCTCCCGGAGGCTCTCGGGAGCCCGAGCGGAGCCGAGGCCAGGGCTTGGGCCGGACGCGGCTCACCGTGGGCATGCGCGGTAGCGGCGGGCGGTGGTGGACGCGTGCGCAGCGGCGGGCAGCTACCCCTGAGCTGTGCCTCCGCCCTGCCTCCCGCGCATGCGCGCTGGGCGGCGGCGCCGGGGCTGCGGGGGGCGTCGGGCCCGAGGCGCTCGCTCCGCTCCCGTGCCCTGCCTTGCCCTCCGCGCCCGTCCGGTCCCGTCCGGTCCCGTCCCGTCCGCAGGCGGCGGCCTCGGGAGCCGCGGGGCCGGGAAGAGGCCGTCCTGTAGGGGCTGCCCCCGGCATGGGGCGCTGCTGGGGCCGCCCCCCTCGCCGGGCCCGGCGCGCCCCCGGCCCCTGCCCGCGGCGCCGCCCGCGGGGCCTGTAGGGGCGGCCGCACCGCGCCGTGGGGAGCGGCGGCGGCACGAGATGAGGAGCCGCGGCGGCCGCCGGCAGTGAATGGGCGTCGCGGCGGAGCGGGACGAGCCGCAGCCGGGGCCGGGGCCGGGGCCGGAGCCGCGATGGCTCAGGAGAAAATGGAGCTGGACCTGGAGCTGCCGCCGGGGAGCGCCGCGGCCCCGAGCGACGGGGGCGGCCTGAGGAGATCCAACAGCGCCCCCCTCATCCACGGGCTCAGGTGAGCGCGGCCCG
>NW_023303784.1:0-1569 GCF_011077185.1 Oxyura jamaicensis | reverse complement strand
GGGATGGGGTGGGGATGGGATAGGGATGGGATAGGGATTGGGATGGGGATGGGAATGGGATGGGGATGGGATGGGGACGGGGATGGGATGGGATGGGGAGGGGGATGGGGATGGGGATGGGGCTGTGATGGGGACAGGGATAGAAAGGGGACAGGACAGGGCCCCATGCCCTGCACCCCTTATTTCATCCCCAGCACTCCCCGTCCCTCTACACCAGCAGACAATTGGGATTTCCACCCCACAGCCACATTTTGGGCTCACAGGGGCCGGATTCGGGGCACGTGCAGGACTCACACAGCACAGCGAGCCGAGCCTCGGTGTCCTTCGTCACCGTGCCGTCCCCCACGGCCAGGCTGGCCCGGCACCCGAACCAGCGCCCGTCGTCCTCCCGCTGGGCCACCAGGCGCAGCTCCAGCTGCGGCTGCGGCCCCTCGGCCAAGACCCCCCCGTCGGCATCACGGAGCTGCAGCCGCACGGCGGGGGGCTCGGCGGCGGCGGCGCGGCACGTCACCGTCACCTCTCCGCCCGCCGGCACCGGGCTGAGCTCCAGGACAGGCGCTGGAAATCCTGCGGGACGGAGGGTGAAAGCTCAATATTTGGGGTGGGATTTGGGGGGTCCCCCACCGCCTCCCTCCTGCGGGCTTACGGTAGACGTGGAGCTGCACCCGCGCCGTCCGTGCCGCGGCGCCCACGGCCACGGTGCAGTTCAGCTCCTGGAGCCCCGCGGTGCGGGGCAAGAGCCGGGTGCTGGCGGTCAGCGTGTCCCCCGCCTCCGTCACCGCCACGTCCAGGCTGCGCCCGTCCAGCGCCAGGGCGAAGTGGGCGTCCTCGGCGGGGAAGGCGCCGACCACACGGCAGCTGGCGTTGGCGGCGGTGCCGGCCTCGAGGCGCACCGGGGCCTGCAGCTGCGGTGGCTCGGGGAGAGCTGCGGGGACGCGGTGGCACCGTGAGGGGACCTCGGGGCTCCGCACCTGGAGAGCGAGGGGACCCCCGCGCCCAGACCCCCGCGGTGAGGGGTGTGGGTGGTGGAGGTGGGAGTGGAGAGCCCGGCACGGACACGTGAGTGGTAAAGGTGGGGGGTACGGCGTGGCAGGGGGTCAGGTCGTGGTGCGCATTGGGACGGGATGGGTTTAGAAATGGGGAGGGGGCCATAAAAGGGACTGGAAATTGGGATGAGGACAGAGGGATGGGATAGGGGTGGGGATGGGATAGGGATGGGGACTGGCAAGGGAAGGGGATGGGGACTGGAATGACGCTGGGGATGGAGATGGGGAGAGGATGGAGATGAGATGGGGACTGGGATAGGGATGGGAAACGGTGCAGATAGGGATGGGAATGGAAGAGGAATGGGGATAGGCTTGGGATGGGGACGGGAACAGGGACAGGGAACAGGGATGGGATGGAGATGGGGACGGGGCCAAGTGGGACCAAGGTCAGCATGCTCCGAACCGTGCGGGTCCTCACCATAAACTGCCAGCTTGACGGGCACGGCGGCACGCGCAAAGAGCGGCCCGTGGGGGCGCAGGGACAGCTCGGCGTGGCAGGTGACGTCCTGCCCGTGGTCCCCGG
>NW_023303783.1:0-5725 GCF_011077185.1 Oxyura jamaicensis | reverse complement strand
GCAAAGTATCTAGAAAAGTTAGTAACAAACGACAGTATATTCCTAGACGTTATTTTTCCCCTCAATAATTTTCTGATACATATATATATATATATATATTAAACTCTTTTTCAAACAATTGATAAGAATGGCATTTTCTATGGCTAGCAGATTACTAAGATGGTAAATCATCACCTACTCTTCCAAATGCTTGAGGAGTTTTGTGACAGTAAACTACTCTTCACTCAAGAAACTCACAAAGCCTCAGTGTCTCACAAGGGGGGGTTCCTACACGTGGCAAAGAGATAAAACAAGAAAAAAATATTACACTACTTTACTGCCCAACAGAGAAAAACAATCAACTTCTTTCTGACTGGAAACACTCAAAAAATATATATAATTTTTGAACTGGTGTAATTTGAAATCTATATTTGCTGATGTCTCTGGGGTGGTGTACCCTTGACAGCTGAAAACCAAATACTTTTAGAAAATATACAACAGAAATCAGAAAGGTAAATTGGTACAAGAGAAACAATACTAATTTTTATTTTATTTATTTATTTTTTTTTTTCACAAGTTTTGAAATGTTTCCAGAAGTTCTGCCACAGGAAAATTTTGCAGCAGGAATGCAAATCAATAACCTATGCTATTAATTAAAAAAAGAGAAAGGCCACTTCTCCACTTCCTCCAGAATAAAGAATTTGGTAAAGTGAATTTTCTATGTAAGCAAGACAAAGATTACCAGTGAGAGGCTCAGGTCTCTAGACCTTCTTGTTTTCATCACTCACTGAAACTGGCCACCAAGCTTTTGCAGGATTACATCCTGTCCAAGATCAGAAGATAGCACTGAGACAAAATATGGTCAAAAATTTTACTCAAGATCTTGCAAGTCCTTTATACATGAGTTAACACCAACTACTGAAATCAATGACTGAGGTTGTAAGTACACACTAAAAAATCCAGGTCTGTCCCACCATCCTTTTTATTTTTTATTTTTTTTTTAATAGAGTTCTTGAAATGTATTTGGGGTCAAAAAAGTAATACTTCATATCTGAAATTACTGAAGAGCTCTTGACTGTCAGGATTACTAACAGCTGATTTTGGCTTGTTAAAAAAAAACACCACCACCACTAATGACTGAAAAACATATTTTCAGTATCTGAAAAAATGTACAGAAAGCCAAAATCAACTGCACCCACTCATCTTTTTTCCAGAGATATGAGGCTCTACATCAAAATTAACAAATAGGCTTATTTTGGATATGTGTGAAAGTTTAATACAAAATTATGTTTACTACTGATTCTCCAGGAGCTACATTACATGCCTTTACTATTCTAGGAGCCTCCTGGACTGTAATTTCTCCATCACATATTCCTTTGATGTTAAAAGATATAAGTGATGTTGCTTTCAGAACTAAGAAATGAGAAGGGATGCCAGATGTATGTTAAATGTAGAGAATTTGAATCAATCCCCCAAAAGACTTACTTAGCCGGGGCTGGTATATCTTTCCCCTAGCTAATTTTGAACTTCTCATGAAACAGGCATGATTCATATGACACAAAAGCTTTTGGGGAAAAAGAAATCAATCCCCAAAACAGTCAGAGATCCTCTTGGGACAGTTCAACACTTTAAAAAGATACAAAAGCTTACCTCTTATCTCCTCGCCAAAATATTATCCAGTGGGCAAAAAATCTTTCAAGTTTCAGAGTGTGTGTCTTCATGGGGATTCATTTTTTGGCATGCACCTTCAGTACAGTGGTTTGATCCAAGCCATTGTACAGTCATCTTTCAGATGCTACTTCCATACCTACAGATACTCTGTTGTTCAAAACACTAAAATCAATGTGCTAAATCCAAAGATGTTTCAATTCAAAATACTTCCATGGGATTGGCATCTTAAATTTGAAAACAAGGATCAGTCAGGAAGTACATGTGCTCCACTAACTAATTTTAAAAAGTCACAACAACAAAAACCCTAGATTCTGTGCTGTTAGGATTTTACTGAACAAACAGCTCTTGCTGTACTTGTTATAATTTTATATACAAAAAATGATGGAAGAATAAAATTTTAAATAATGATTTTACAGAACACATTGCAATTAATTATGGAATAGGATGTTCCGAGGTATTCAATACCAAGCTCACAAGTCATAGGGCACTTAAATTGTAACATGCTCTTCTCATCTTTGCAATTACAAATAATTTTTGAGATGCCCCAGTCTTCAGCAGTGTGTAGCTTTCACCCACTTTGAATCCATCTATGAACAAGCATATCAGTACCGAAATCCTGGTGGTCTGGTTTAGGGACAATATTCAACATCACCTCAGACATTTATTACATGATAATTTACTAAATGGAAAAAAAAAAAAAAAATCTCAAGTAATTTATTTTAGGTAAGTTTCTTTTACGTAACTGAAAAACATTTAGTTAAGGACAACACACATGTAAATTATATTTTCCCCAAACAATGAATTGATGCTAACATGCAGAGTAACATCACTTGAACAATTTAACTAGGGTAACTTTTTAAAATCATTTGCAAACCATAGCTAGAACATTTTTTCTCGACTATTCAAGTTCCATTTTCAGGGGATACGGCAGTTACGCAACATGTTAACATTCTCAAGACTACTTTAAAATAAAATGTAATCATACTAATTATTTTTTTTTTGTATTTAATTATTTTAGTTATATTTCATCGAACAAATGAACAAAAAGTACTATGTATGAGTGACTATACTTTGTGAATTATTTCTAATGTGCCTCTAAAAAAAAAAAAAGAA
Source organism: Oxyura jamaicensis (assembly GCF_011077185.1). Classification (NCBI taxonomy): domain Eukaryota; kingdom Metazoa; phylum Chordata; class Aves; order Anseriformes; family Anatidae; genus Oxyura; species Oxyura jamaicensis. The sequence continues at coordinate 2,962 of NW_023303783.1, read as the reverse complement.
ACAAAACCACCCCAATTTCACAACAAAGTTTCAAAATCTGAGCTAAATCCATCTGAAACTTCACAAATAATTTACCAAAACATTAGCAAGAACAAGGTTTTGGAAAAATGTAAGAATGTGACTATGTGACTGCATTTTGAAATTTGGTATATTAAAGCCTTTACTTCCCTTGTTGCAAGCTAATTCATTTTTACACCCCTCTTCACCTTTTTTTTTTTTTTTTTTTTCCCCCTTTAGATCATAACAGAAATCATATAGTCAAGTTAGATTGAGTGATTACCCATGCTTACTCTAAACAGCAGACAAAAGTTACAGAAAACCTGGACCGAGATTACAGCAGTTTACAAAATGTAAAACAAGGGTAGCAGATGTGTCTTCTTTAGGATAACACAGGGAGGGTTTCAGGAACTTTAACTATTGTATTGTATTGATAGCTCATTTCAGAGAGTGCAATGTTTTTTCCTCCCTTCCCTCCCTTCTGCAAAATAAAGTGGTAAACATGTTCTCTTCAATATATAGTTCAGTTGCAAAAAGATAGTATTTGCATAAATATAAAAACACATGATAAAGCAAAATATTTTTAATTAGTAAGCCAATCATAAATAAACCCACCTAAAAATTAAACAGAACAAGAAGCTGTGTTCCTTCTACATGGATTTTTTTTTAAGCATGTTTTAATAGTCAGCTTCACTGTCTAGCTTGGGACTGAAACAATTCATCATTGAACACTCAACAATTCAGCACACTGAGCTAAGTCTTTTTTTTAGTTACATTTTTACATTTTCTTTATAAATGTAATACTTATGTACATTATATATTTTATTTCTACAATTCATTTACTTTAGTGAAATTCTACAACTTTCAAAGGGAATTCGCTGAGTCTTTACTAAATATGAACTGTTTCTTTTAAGAAGAAATTCATATAAACAACCAACATACAGCACTGCCCTTTGACATCTCTGTTAAGAATTTGAATCTTGAAGGGCTACCATAATAAATGTAAGAAAAAAAAAGGCTTTACCTAATTGTACATTTCATTAAGAAATATCATCCCACATAGCTACATAGAATCACCGGCTTGCAATAAACAGAGCACCATACCGCCGCACTACTGGAAACGTGGATAAACCACTTTAAAATTTACTACTGAAAACAGCTTCACCATTCCTAGCACTTTTAGAGTGAAATAAATCTGCAAAACTCTTCTGGAAATGTATACATCTTCTTCTTTAGCTGTAAAGTTTCCAAACCAGTGCCGATTACTGTATACTGTGAAGAACAAACATCCACTTTTGTAACTTTCCATATACTTCTCTCAGCCAATGCTTCTATCTGGAGTCAGGATTTTTCTTCTAGTTTACTCCTTGCTCATTTACAAATCTGCTGTTGAATATGAAGTAAGAATTCATAATAAGAGAAAGCTGCTTCTGTCCGATCTTCAATTAAATGCTGAAAAGACTCTGTCTTGGCAGGAGTTTCATCTCTGAAAGAATAGATATTTTAGTCATTTAGCAAGAGATACACTGTAAATTCAAGTAGAGGCATAAATTCTAATGAATTGCTTATTATGTTTTGAAGCCTAGATTCAGCCCCAAGATACTATAGTACAAATAACCCAAAGTTAAGAAAAAAGCCCTCGGAGTCTATGATCACTATCAAAAAGCAGCATCTTTTTAACAAGCATAACATGGGAGAAAGGTAGGTGAAATAGCATTTAAAGTATCTTGTAGAAACACAAGAACGGAAGCATAAAAATGATCTAGTGTTTAGATGTAAGCAATTATGCTGATGGCAATGAATTCTGAAAGTGTTATATTAAATCCCGATAAAGATTAAACCCAGAAAAAAATTACATCTGTGTATACAGAATTTGAATGTTCCTTTTTTTCCTCATTCAGAATTTACAGATCTCCATTGAAAGGTGTTTTAGATAACAGCACTCTATCAAGAGGAGGATATAGTATTTGGTTTCTTCTGATCTAGACACACCCACTTTTCAGTGTCAATTAGAAACTGTAAGTACGACTTGCCAATAATCACTCCGTATCTAACAGAAATACTTACTTTATTACTTGAAGAACTGGGCTGAAAGGTCTGTTGTTCCCTCAGCCAGGCTATGAAAGACCACGTCCTTTCTGAAGTAAGTGCAACTACCTCAGGGAGTTGTGTCTGGTTGAAAGTAATTGAAAGAAATTATCTTTTATTATCAGAACTATTTTAAAGAAAAGATCCTCATATTCATGACATGGCCCAATGACAGAATAACCACCATTTCTATTGTGAAATTACCATGTACTTCATATACACATTTTTTCTTCAGCTTAAAATACAATTCTGTAATACCTGTTTTATAGGAAGTAGTACACCTTTATCTTAAACTGCCTTTTAGGTGCAAAAGATTTTGCAAAGTGAACTCATGTAAACAGTAATCTTTTTAAAATGCTGCTTTCACAGTTTTCCTGCTATCTTTCCCTATCAACCACGTTCCTATATGTTGTCTTTTACACCATTGAAAAGATGAATGAAACATGGAGAAACAAAATTTGAATTGTAAGCAAAGTTCAATGCAAAGATAAGGGATTATTTGGTTGGGGAATGAGCTTTAAAAAATCCACCATCACAACAGCGCTTGTTTGAGGCATTCACTGAACTAAATACACAAACTCCAGGGTTGATATTATTTAACACAAATCTATAACGGAGTATTTTTTGTGTTACATCCAGTACTGCCTTTGTAGTAAATGAATGGGGAATATAATTTAAAAGCAAAAATGGCAACTTTGTGTTACTTTTTTTCTCTAATTTTTCATTACAATAAATGCTATTTAACATCTCAAAAAAAAAAAGCCATCCTTTGTTTATTAAAGTTTTTCCTGAAAACACTGTCAATTAATAATACCACTGGTAGATCAGAGGGAACAATTCTATCTTGCTAATACAAGCAAAATACAAAACCTTGAAC
>NW_023303782.1:0-11692 GCF_011077185.1 Oxyura jamaicensis | reverse complement strand
AAAAAGGCCGGTGCCTGACAGCGCGCTGGGGGGGCGCGGGGGGGGGGGGAGGAGGCTAGTGCCCCGTGGGTGCCTGGCCGAGGCTCTCGCGCAGGCAGCGCAGCTGCTCCTGGCCCAGCTTGATCTTCTCCTCCAGCTCGCGCTGCTCGGCCGTGAGCGCCGACTTCATCTTGACGAAGTGCCGGTAGTCCTGCAGCTGCTCGGGGGGCAGGTAGCGCGCCACCATGGCGCCCACCGCCTCCTCCCGCCGCCCCACGTGCTCCCGCAGCTCCTTGGCGTCCTCCAGCTGCGCCGCCAGCAGCCGCTGCTTCTCCCGCAGGGCCAGCTGCGGGCGGCAATGGCACGGGGGCGTCAGGTTCGCCGAGCCCCGGGATGTCCCCCCCAAAAACCCCGTTTTTTTTTTGTTTTTTTTTTTTTCCCCGGGTGCCCCCACACCCTCGCATGCGCCGCCCGGTCCCGGGTGCGCACCTCGTCCTCGGCGGCGGCGTGGGGCCCCAGCCCGCTCAGCGCGTTCTCCACCCGAGCCAGGCGGCCGGAGAGGGACAGCAGCAGGTTGACCACCTTGTCCAGGTCGCCCACGAAGAGCCGGTACTTGTCGAACTCCCCCGGCGTGCAGAGCGCCTGCAGCCGGGCGGCCACCTCCTCGCCCAGCGCCCCGTTGGCGCTGATGTCCTCCTGCAGCCCCCGCTGCGCCTCCCGCAGCACCGCCAGCTTGCGGCTCAGGCTCTCCACCAGCTGCAGCTGCAGGAGGGATGGGGGAGATGCGGGTGCTGCTGCCGGGGGGGGGGGGGAAAGGGGGGCGGCCCGGGGTGCTGGCACTTGCGCCGAGCGGCCCTGCGCTGCAAGGATGCGGGCAGCAGCCCTGCACAATCGGAGGCGTGCAGCCAGCCGGCAGCCTTGCGCGGACGGATGGACGCAGCCGTGCACGTGCTCTCCATGGGGCAGCCCCATCCCCGTTACCTTCTTCTCCACCAACTCGTGATCCACCTCCTCTTCCTCCTCCTCCTCCGAGCTCCCCTCCGCCACCTCCGGCAGCTCCTTCATCTTGCCGAGCAGCTCGGCTTTGCCGTAATACGCCGCGTAGGAGGGGGGGCTGCCGCTGGCCCCGGGGGGCGGCGAGATGGGCTCGAAGCCCTGCCTGCGGGGACGAGGGCTCAGTGCTGGGGACGCTGCGGTCCCCACGCGATGACGCCCGGGGGGGGGGGGGACACGGTGCCAGCCTTACCTGTCCTGCGGCTCCGGGTGCCAATCGTGCTGGATCCGCTCCCTCCACGCCTGCCGGTCCCCCGCCGCCAGCAGCTCGCCCATGACGGTGGCGGTGGTGACCGGGGGGGACACCAGGATGCCGGCCAAGGAGCGGTCCCTGCCCACCACGTCCCACAGCAGCTCCTCCGAATTCATGCGGCGGGGCTGGGGCCGCCCCCCCCGGGTGCTGGCCCCCTCGGGGCTGCGGGGACAGGGTCCCCCCTGGGTGGCCGCGGGGCTGGGGACGCGCAGGGGGCACTCGCTGGACCAGCCCCGCTCCCGGCTCCGGGCGAGCCTTTGGGGGGGGCTCCTCCTGCTCCCAGGGGTCCTTCGCCATCGGGTGCTCTTCCCTGCTCCTGTGAACGCCCGCAGCAGTGGGTGGGGGGCATCACCCCCACGGGACATGCAGGGAGGGGAACCCCCTTTCCTCCCAGAGACCCACCGCGTCCCACCGCAGCCGAGCGATGGAGATGCTGGCCTCCAAAGGACCCACGCGGCCCCAAAGCCACCAAAGCCACCCGAGGTCCCGCAGCCCCACGGCACCAACCTGCAAACCTCAGCCTCGGGCTCCGGGGTCCCGCGGGGGCGGCCGGGGGGCTCGGCGGCGAGGCTGCGCGACCGCTGCCGCACGGCTTCGGCGATGCTGCGGGACGGCGCTGCGGCCGTGCCGGCTCCCGAGCCCTCCTTGGGGTGCTGCGACGCCCGGCGCAACCGGTACTGCTCCCAGTTGGGGGGTGGCGGCCGGGGGGGCGGGGGGCCTTTTTTTTTGGGCAAACCCGGAGGCTCCGCTTTGGCCCGCGGAAGGTCCCTGCGGCCCCGGGGGCTGGCGGGCTCCAGGTTGAGGTGGCTCTCGGAGAAGGCTCGGCCCCGCAGCGGGCGATGCAGGGGCTCCGGGGGGAGCTCGGGGGAGCGAGGCGGCCGCTCGGCGTCCCACGAGAGGTCGTGCGTGGACGCGGTGCGGTAGCAGGGCGGCCACTCAGGCTCGGCGCTCTCGAAGCACGGACAGAAGGGGCCGAGCCTCGGGAAGCCCGGCTTGTAGTGGGAGAGCTCGCTGGGGAGAAAAGGGGGCACCCGGCCCCCCCGGGAAGTCACCCCCTGATCGCGCCCACCCTTCAGCACCCAGCCCGCTTTGCACGGCAGCGGACGGGGACGCTCTGCACGTCTCCAGAATCCCAGCAGCCCGCCCTCCCTCCCTCCTGGTGCTACGGGGCGGGGGTCCCCGTGGGCAGCGCGCACCCCCGGCCCCACGCGGGCTCACCCCACGGGCTGGCTGGCCTTCCTGCTGATCGCCGGCGGCTCCCACTCCTCCGGAGGGAATTCCTGCGTGGGGATGCAGAGGCAGCGTGAAAGCAGGATCCAGCCCCCCGGCCCGGGGCGCAAGCGAGCTGTGACCCCCAAGCACTTCCCCAAAATCCCCAAAGCGCCGCCCGCTCACCGGCACGAAGGCTTTTCGGGGCGCCCAGCTGTCGCTCTCCTCCCGCGGGGGCCGCGTGGCCGGGCAGCAGCAGTCGGGGCAGCGCGCCCAGGGGTGGCAGCGGTAGGCATGGCCGCGGGGCAGCAGCGCCGGGCACATTTCTCCAGCGCAGTAGTGGCAAGGTTCGTGCAACCCGGGGCCGCCGTAGGGATAGGTGCAGCCCCGCAGGTATTCCAGCTCGCCGTGCCTCGGCAGCACCTTATAGTAGGGCGGCTGCTCCCGGCAGCAATCGCCATAGGGTCCAGAGATGCGGCGAGCGTCACGGTGCTCGGCAGCTTGGAAAGCGTCGGGCTCGGGCGGTTTTTGGGGCTTGCCGTGCCGGGTGGGCGCAGGGCGGCTGCTTTCCTCGAAGAAACGGCGCCGGTCGGCGAAGGGCAGGAGGACGGCTTCCTCGCCGCCCTTGTGCTCGCGGGGACTGGGTGAGCGCTGCGGCTGCAGCTTGCGCTCCGGGGACCAGCGCCAGCGGCCTCGGCTCGGCGCCACCCGCTCGGGTTCGGGGACCGGCAGCGACTCCCCCGAACAGCTCCTGCCGTCCTCGCTGGGCGCGGGGCTCGGCGAGCCCTCGGCCGGCTCCTCCGCCTCCTCCACCGGCTCCTCGCCCCGGGTTTGTGCGCCGGGCCCCCGGCTCTTCTGCAGCTGCGCCTTGCGCCGCTGGATCTCGTTGCGCAGGTTGGTGGCGAAGCGTTCGCTGCGGCGCCGAAAGTGAGCCGAGCGGTTCGGGGGGCCCCCGGCGCGCCGGCCCCCCGCCCGGCTCTCCTCCGCCAGCCCCTCCGTGCTGGGCGCCGGGCTCAGCCCGCCCTGCCCGCGGTGCTCGGCGTGCAGCGGGGACGTGGTCCAGCGGTGCCCGTCGGGCACGGGGGACGCCGGGGATGCTCGCCCGCTGCCGGTGCTCACTTGGAGGGCCCGGAGCTGGGAGGCCAGGAGCTGCTCGGGCGCGCTGTGCCGGTGGCCTTGGAGGGGGGACAGCAGCACGGCGTCGCCCGCCACCTCCATCCCCGCGTCCGCTGCCCGGTGCATCGCGTTCTCCGGGTACGGCCGGTCCCCGCCGTCCCCCACGCAGCGGTCGGGGTGGGAGCTCAGCATGTAATACTGGTCGGCAGAGAGGTGCTCCTTCGGGGGACACGCCGCCGGCATCCTGCCGCTCGTCGCCTCGGCGTCCTTGTCCCGCTGGCACAGGAAAGTGTCCGAGATCCACCTCCCCTGGGCGTGCAAGGAGGAGGCGGGCACCGATGCCCGGCGCCGGTCCGCGCCACCGGCCGGGGATGCCCGCAGGCTGTCCCTGCGCACGGGGGGCTGGGGGGGCACGGGGTGTCGCGTGGAGTGGCGCTGCTCCGTCCCCTCGGCGCCCGTCTGCAGGTAGCGCCCGTCGGGGGGCTTGCAGGGCCCCTCGGGGCCGGCGGCTTCCTCGGGGCGGAGGGAGAGGGCGCAGTCGGAGGTGTTGGAGCTGGCGGAGAAGGAGCTGTAGGCTGAGTCGCGCTTGCTGTGGTGCTCGACGGGAGAGGGGGTGCCTTCGTAGTACGCCTGCCCGGGCTGATCCAGGCTTTCCATGCTCCCGATGGAGCTGCTGCGGTCCGTGCTGCAGTGCCGGGACAGCGGGTTCCACTGCAGGGACAGCTCGCTGCTGGCAGAGCCACGGTGCCATCAGTGTCCCCGAGGGGGAGCGAGCACCCCCCCACCCCCCCAAGGTTTGGGGCAGCGCGAGGGCTGCCCGGGGGACGTCGGGACGCAGGGAATGCGTGGCACCGGGACTCGTCACCTCCTGGCTGGCTCCAGCGGAGCCACCACCCCTTCCTGCCGGCAGTAAGCAGGGCAGCGGCGAAGCCGTGGGCGGCTCGGGGCGGACAGGGGACCCCCACCCCGAACCCCTCCTTCGCCAACAGCCGCTCTCCTCCCCCCCCCCACCCCCCCCCCCCCCGATTTTCTCACCTGACATCACAGCCCGAGGGCCAGGAGAGGCTGAAGGCGTCGGGGGGGCAGTGCATGGCCGGGGCGTCGGGGCGGATTTCGGCGAGCTTGGCCACGTGCCAGGAATGGGGCCGGAGGACGGGCACGCTCCTCCTTGCCAAGAGCAACAGCGGGAGAGGACAAGAATGGGGAGGAAGCCGGGCCGAGGAACCGGGGCTGAAGTCACTTCCTACGGGGCTTCCTGGCCCCCCCACCCCAGGCCAGAGCCCGCCCGAGGGGGACAGCAACAAAGCTGGGGAGGGGGGCGCAGGGGGTCCCGGGCGCAGCATGCGGGGTCCCCGTCCCAGGGCACGGCCGCCGCCTGCTCCCCCAGGGCCCAGCACAAGCTCAGCCCCCCCATGAGCTTCAGCCACCGGACCCTGCAAAGGGACCTTGGGGACACCTCTGTGTGCCCCCTCCCCATGCCGCCAGCCCCTCACGGTGACACCACGAGGAGCCATGGGGCGATGCCACCCCCCCCGCGCCCCCAAAATGCCACCCGCTGCCCCCAGCATCCATGGGGCGGGCAGAGCGCGCCCACTCCCCGCTGCTCCCTGGGGCTTGGCGTGAGAGCCGAGGGGCTGGGGAGGGGGGCACGAGGGTCCCTTCCCCCCCCCAGCACCCCCAAACTCACCATGGATGAAGCTGCGCCCAGGCAGCGGCGCGGCCCGGGACCCCCCCCCCCCCCGGTGCCCCCGGGCGCGGCGGGAGCTGGAGCCCGGCCGCGAGGCAGCCGCCGGAATGGCTGCGGGGGGGGGGGGCTCAGGGGGGGCCGGCGCTGCCTCCCCTTCCTTCCCCAGGCGGGCAGGAAGGCAGAGCTCGGCCATACCGCCCAGGGAGGGGGGTGGCGAGCCGGCGGCACCGGGATGGGGACCTCTCCACCCCACCACGGGGACCAGGAGGGATGCCGGGGGCGTCCCCACCACTACCCGTCGGCCATCCCGGGGCGGGGAGGGAGGGGGGCAGCTTCCAGCCCCCCCAACCCTCCCACATCCATCTCCCCCTCCCCGCGGCGGTGCCAACCTGCGGACGATCATCTTGAGGGTGCGGTAGGAGCCCTTGATGAGGATGAGGGCTTCCTGGCGGGACCCGTACAGGGGGGTCCCGCTGATGTTCACCAGCTCGTCCCCCGGCTGCAGCCTCCGGGACAGCGCCGCCTTCCCGCCGTCCTCCACCTGAGAGGGCGAGAGACGGGCGTCAGGGCGGCAGCACCCCAAAAATTCCCCCCCCCTCCCCTCTCTCCGTACCCCAACGGCACCGGGGTGCCTTCAGCCCGGGCACCCCGCTGCAGACGCGAGGGATCTGCGGCGTCCGCCCCAGTCACATGAGTTTCTGAGCAAAGAAAGGGCACGGGGAGAGGAGGGGGGGGGGGGGAGAAAAATGTCCCGTCCCAGCAGATTCCCCCGCGGGCGCGGGCAACACAAGGGCTCTTTGTGCCCGGCACCCATGGGGGCTTCACTGCCAGCCCCGTAAGGATGCTGCTCCAGCTCCCACCCGAGGGTTCTGGGGGCAAAGCACCCGGCTTCGCCCCCCCGTTCCCGGAGGTTTCTTGTGCGGACCCCAAAGCCACCCGCGGGGGTGACACGCCGCCGAAAGGCGCCCACCCTGCCCGCGGGCTCCGCGCCCTGCCCGGCGGAGGAACGAGCTCTGCCCGCAGCGCCCGCCTGGGCGGCGGCCAGCCCCGCTGCCGGGGGGCCCCCCGCCGCTCCCCGGCACCCCCGGGGGCAGAGCTCGGGGCCCCGCGGGCGACGCGGCACCGGGGGAGCCGGGAGCTGGCAGCCGAACCCCGGCGTTCACTCTGGGCCCTAATGGTGGCGCGGGCCGGCCGGCAGCAATACCAACCCACCGAGGGTCCGGGACCCCCGCCAAGCCCACCGCAGGATGGGACCCCAACCGGAGGCCCTCAGCGGGACCCCTCCCCATCCTTTTCCGGCACGGGGGCCGGGGGCCCCCCGCGCCGCCAGCACGCACGCACCTCGGCCGGCCGCGGGCGCCCCGGGGGACCCTCGGTGAATGCACAGAGCGCTGGAACAAGCCCCCTTTGTCTGCACAGCACACGAGGCGGCAGCGGCGGGGGCCGGCACCGCGAGGACCCCCCCCCCCACACACACACACACTCCTTATCCCCAGCAGCGGCGGGACGCGTCCCCGGCCCCCCCCTCCCCGTCCACCCGGGCTCGGGGCCGAGCCAGGCGCGGTGGCAGCTCGCAGCCCCGCGGTGACACCCCCGGGGCGCAGGGCAGGGACCGGAGCGACTTTTCCAGCTCCCCCGGCCAGACCACGCTGCCCGCGTCCCGGCGCAGGGCGGGGAGGGCCCTGGGCGCATTCGGAGGGGGTGGGGGCGGGGGGAGACGGGGGACACGCGACAAAGTTGGGGGGACCCTGGGGGCTGACCCCCGCCACGCTGATGGGGCGCCCCGCGGCTCCCACCCTGGCCGCGCTGGGACATCCCCGCGGCGGGGGGGGACATCGCAGCTCCCCGCGCCCCGATGCGAAAGGGACACGGGGAGGGGGGGGGACAAGCCCCGTGTCCCCCCCGGGACACATCGGGGATGGGGAGGGGGAGGTCCAGGAGCGGGTCGGGGCTCCCCAAGTCCCATCCCGAGGAATGGGGGGGGGGGGGGGGGGGCCCCCCCGGGGCCCCGGGGGGCGCCCCCCCCCCGGCACCGCCGCCCCAGGGTCGGGGCGGGGGGGGGGGGCGAGGGTGGCCGCCCCCCCGCCAGCCCAACGGATGTGCCGGAGGAATTTCCTCCCGCTCCCGGCGCTCCGCCCCGGGACCCCCCCCGCCGCCGCCCCCGGCCCCTTCCTTGCCCCGGGGGGCGCCCCATGGGGGGGGGGGGGGGGGGGGGCCCCCCCCGCGGGGCCCCCCCCCCCCCCCCCCCCCGGCCGCCCCTTACCTTGGAGACGATGAGGGGCTCGCCGTGCTCCAGCCCCCCCCGCAGCGTGAAGCCCCAGGGCGCGCCGCCCTGCAGCTGCACATGCACCAACTGCACGGCCCCGGGCCGGCCCTCGGCCCGCTCCATGGCCGCTACCGCCCCATCCCGGCACGGCTCGGCACGGCTCGGCACGGCGGAGGAAATGACACCCCCCCCCCCCCCTCGGACCCCCCTTCCCACCGCCCGCCCGCCCGCCAGGCCGGGGCGGAGCGCAGCCAGCCCCGCCCGGCTCGGCACGGCTCGGCACGGCTCGGACCCGCCCGCAGCCGCTTGGCTCGGCACGGCTCGGAGAAGGGGGGGGGAGAGGCTGCACGGCTCGGCTCGGTCCAGCTCAGCCGGGCCCGATGGAACAAGGAGGGCTGGCACGGCACGGCACGGCCCGGCACGGCTTGGCACAGCTCGCGAGTACGCTTGGCACGCTCGGGCTCGGCGTGGTTCGGCTCGGCGCAGCTCGGCACGGCTCGGCCCGCCGTGGCACGGCTCGGCCCGGCACAGCTTGGCCCGGCTCGAGGAGCTCAGGCTTGGCACGGTTGTGCTTGGCACGGTTCGGGGCGGCGCAGCGCGGGCTGGCACGGCTCAGCTCGGAGCCTGCGAGGGGCCCGCTCGTGGGCCACCCGTCACCACGCCCGGGAGGGGACCGGGTGACGCAAGGCCGCCGTCTGGCCCCCACCCTGTCCCCCAGGACGTCACCCCGCGTCCCCCGGCAGCTCTGACTCATCGCCTCCTGCCCAAAACTGCGGCGCCCGGTGCTCCCCAGGCCTCCAGGACTCGGGAATCCCCTGGCACAGACGTCCCCGCCACCCTCCCAGCTGTCCCCAGTGTCCCTGTGCCACCACTGGTTGTCCCCATGCAGTGTCCCCCCCCCCCCCCAAGCCCTCTCCATCCCACCACGAGCGTGGCACCGGGCTGGGGGACAACGTCCCCTGTGGGGCCGTGCCTCAAATGCCCCCGCAGCTGGCACGGCCGAGCCCGGTGAAGCCACCGGCACGGTGACAGTCACCGCAGAGGTGCCACCAGCCTGCTTTGTCCTGCTGGGCTCTGGGTCACCGTGCCCGTGTGTGCCACCACCCTTGGGTTCGGTGCCACCACCCCTGGGGCTCGGTGTCCCCCATCCCACCTCCCGGCAGGGGAAACTGAGGCAGCAGGCGCTGAGCCCCTGGCCCCGTACCCGCGGCGGGCAGCGTGTGATGGGCACGATGCTCCCTCTCCTCCAGCGTGACCCCAGGAGGAGCCCCCCCGGCCTGCAGCCGGCCCCGGGGAGCTCCTGCCCCTTTAAACCCTAATTGGGACCATGCCTTTAAAATGCCCCATGGGCCCCCAGCTCTCTCACCCTGCTGGACCAGGCTGGTGAGGAGCAGGTGGGCTGAGCAAGCTGGTCCTCCCCACCCACCCTGCTGCACCCCTCCCCTCTCCCTTTTGCTTCCCCCCCCCAGGCACTTTTAAGCCCCCTCCTTCCTTAGCCAGGCTCCTGTCCAGCTGGCTTTGCCCCCCCTGTTTTTGGGGGACTGGGTTTTAGTCCTGATCTTGCACTCCTTTTTGCGGAGCCCCCCCCTCTCTTTTCTCTTTGTGCCCAGCCGAAGCAGTCGGCATGGGTGCCACGGTGTGACAGCACCCTGGGACCTCCTGCTGCTGGTGCCCGCGCCCAGCTTTGCCTTTTTCTCTGGGGGGGGGGACACAAAGCATGACCGCAGGGCTCCCTTAATCCTGCCACCAGCTCACCACCCGTTGCCCACCATGGCTTTGCTCCGTCCCTTCACCACCACCACCCTCCTCCTCCTCCTCCTCGCCGTGCCGCTCTCCCGGGCTGCCAGCCAGACCCCCCCGTTGCCCCTCCTGCAAGCGCTGTGGGCGCAAGCACCGGGCAGCCGGGGCTGGCGGGGGGGGCCGGCGAGCGGACCCCCCCTGCGGTACATGCTGGAGCTGTACCGGCGTGCCGCCGACCGCGAGGGCCGGCCACGGCGCGGCCGCAGCCCGGGCACCAACACCGTCCGCTTGGTGCGGGCGGCTTCCCACGGGGGACAGCCCTGGGCAGGTAAGGTGGCAGCGGGTGGCACGGCGTCCTGGTGAAGGTTCTGGGGTGGCTTTGAGCCCGGGGGGGGGGGTCTCTGCTCGGGTCCTCGCCGTGCTCTGCGGGGCAGCGTCTGGCCACGGGGTCCCCCTGGGTTTGGGGGGCGCTCGCCGTGTCCTGGGACGCGCTTGGCCGTGGGGTTGATGTTGACCTGGGGACAATGAGGCCGTGGGGTTGATCATCGGTTTGGGGACAATGAGGACAAGAGCATCGCTTGGAGCTCAAGCTGTGGGTGCTCCTGGCTCCCCATCCCCACATCCCTGTCCCATCCTCCTGTCGCCACGCCAGGGCGGTGATGCTGGTGCCAGGGGTGGGACCCCTCCCGGGTGGGACCCATCCCGGATGCCCTCTGCCGAGGGTCCCCGCGTGAGCGGAGCCCCCATCCCGGGTGCTTTGGGGTGAGCGGTGGCGACGCCGCGAGCGTGGCCGCCCCGTGCAGGCGGTCGCTGATGGCTTCATCCCGCAGGTCGCTGGTACGTGCAGCCCCTTGCCTACCGCCTGGGCGGCCAACCTGAAGCCGAGCACCTTCTCCGCGCCACCGTGGTCTACCCGCAGAGCCTGCCGCTGCCCCACGGCCGGCTCCTGTGCGCCCTGGAGCTGGTGGCCGCAGCCGAAGCCCCCCCGGTGCTGCTCAGCCCCACCGCCCCACCGCGTCGCGGCTGGACCGAAGCGGACGTCACCCCCTACTTGTCCCCGGGGAACGGCAGCACGGAGGGGACGCTGGCCCTGCGGCACGTCTGCGTGCGAGCCGGCCGCGCCGCCGCCCCGCCAGCCCCACCATCCCCGGCGGACCCCTTCCTCCTCCTCTTCCTCAATGACACTCGGAGCGGGACGCTGCCGGAGCCGCGGCGGAGCCGGCGCGACGCGGGGACGTTGGTCCACGACCTTCCCGGCTACCTGCGGGAAGCCGGGGGGGATAAAAGCGACTGCTCCCTGCGCTCCTTCCCCGTCAGCTTCGCCCAGCTGGGCTGGGACCACTGGATCATCGCACCCCACCGCTACAACCCCCGCTACTGCAAGGGCGCCTGCCCGCGGCTTCTCCGCGACGGCTACCACGCGCCCAACCACGCCGTGGTGCAGAACTTGGTCCACCAGCTGGTGGACGCCACCGTCCCCCGGCCGTCCTGCGTCCCCTACCGCTACAGCCCCATCAGCGTCCTGATGATCCAGCACGACGGGGGCATCCTCTACAAGGAGTACGAGAACATGATCGCAGAGTCCTGCACCTGCCGGTAACCCGGAGCTGGATTTTTTTTGGTGTTGTTTCCTTTTTTTTTTTTTTTTGGGAGGGGTTCGTCTCCGCCCCGGCGCGATGCTCTGCGGGAAAGTTTTACAGTTTTATGGAAGAAAGGAGAAAAAAAAAAAAAAGAAACACAAAACTGAGGTTTTTAAAGGCGGGAACCTGCCCCACAGCATCCCTCCGTCCCGCAGCCGCTGCCTGTTCTGGGGACTGGAGCGCGAAGCTGGTGGAGAGGGGTGTCCCCGTGCTGCCACCCCACGCTGGCAGCACCCACGGGACTCCGTCCTGCGCACCCCAAGCCGTCTTGTCCCAGCTCTGGGAATTTTGGGGGGTCCCCCCCCCCCCCCTCGCAGCCCCTCCCTGGCTTTGCCTGGGGGGGGGGCTCTGGAAACCGGTGGGACGCGGGGACGGTGGTGCCACCTCCGTCGCGGTCTCCCTTTGCTGTCCCGCATGGGTTGGGCTCTGCTCCGGGTCTGTGCCTGTCCCTGGGGGTGCCGGTGTCCCCCCCCCCAGGCCCCTGCAGCCTGGCTTTCCTCTATTTATTGCTGACTGTAACTAAATAAATGCTGGATTTTGCTAAAGCCCATCTTGGTGCCTTCTTCGCTCCATCCCCGTGCGCTGATGCTCTGGGGGGGGGGAGCTCCCAACCCACCTGACCCCCCCATGCAGGTGGTGCAAGGAGCCCCGGGTCCCTCTCCTGTCCCTTGTCCCCTTGTCTGGGTGGCAGTGGGGGGGGGAATCCCTGATCCTGGGGGGCCTCAGGGGACATCTGTGGCTCCTGAGGG
>NW_023303781.1:0-8662 GCF_011077185.1 Oxyura jamaicensis | reverse complement strand
TGTATTTTCAGGTACTAGGAAGGACAATTTAATTTCCATGGAAAGGAAATGAAACATCTGAAAGAAGCTAAAGTGAGTAGTTTCAAGTTCACATAAAGTTCACTGCTTTTTGTTTTTTTAATCTTTTGTGTTAACAAAAATCATACTTAAATATTAGGAGAGTTTACTGCAGGGTTTGATCTTCAGTAAATCTCATAGCTTCAAGAGATTTAGTGCTTGACAGTTGTGTTCGTTTTTTCTTCTTAGAAACAAAGATTTCTGTAAATGCTGTAAGAAATATGACTGTAATCATTTATTTTCATTTGGCTGTGTGATGATTTTAGCCTCTAATATACTGATTAGGCCTTCTTAGCACTGACGTAAGTAAAGCAAGTAATAGTGGGGAAAATACAACCCCATTTAGTATCAGGAGAATCTGGGTAAAAGATAGCTTAGAGTAAGAGCTGCTGAGAAAAGAAGACATTTATAGAGGTTTGACCTTCATTAACAATAATAAGAAACTAATACTGGGAAAAAGAGTTTCTTGCATCCACAGCTTTGGTGGAGTGGTGAATTTGCACATTGGTTGTAGGAACATTCTCCATTCAATCAGAAGATGGTGCATTCTCCGTTGTGTTGTTCCCGAGAGAATAGTCTTATCAGTTGCTTCCAGGGGAGAGCTGAAAAATCCAACAGGATGGAGAGTTAGGAAATCAATCTTTATTCTATGAGAGCCTGGTCTGCTATAAGATACGGAAGTATATTTCCATCCCAGAGCTTTTCCTTACCATTTCATCTTTGCTAATATAAAATCAGATTCCATCTTACTATCCACTTGAGTATCATTTTTGAACCCTGCTGGGCTCTTGTCTTCCTGTGTCACTGTGTCAGTGAATTTCAAAGGCCAGTACCACTCAAAAAGCATGAAAATGTGAAATGCTGGTCCCACCACATAAACTTTTTATGCAAAGTGGGGGATTTTTTTTTATCTTTCTTTTTCATCAGTAAGGAGGGAGAATGGATAAAGTTTTAAAAAGTATTCAACTTGTATTTAATTGGGAATTTTCTAGCATAGCATACATTTTTATAATAAATTGGGATTTTCTGATGTGTCTAGGTAAGATGCATGTCTTTACAAAAGCTTTCGTATCTTTAATTGACAATCCCCCAAAATAGGAAATACACTGTTGAGGTGTGACATAAATATAGCTTTCATGATTAACAATATTTTCTTACAGAAAGCCTTTAGAACAGGCACTAGTACACGCTTGGATGATCGTTTATATGCGATGTGCCAGATAAAGAGTCAGCCTCTCGTTCACTTGATGAAAATGATACATCCCAACTTGTACAGAATAGACAAGCTAACTGACGAGGTAATGTACGAAGCTTGTTTCGTAATATTTTCTAGTTTTAATGGAGTGTCGCTTAATGTGCTGCAGTAATTTATTTAAAACTTGTTACTGTAATGTAAACTGGGCATTTTCCTTAAGTTATTACATATATATTTACGTGTGTGTGTGTATATATATATGCAGGTACAATAGTATGTTATGGAGAGATTTGTGTTTTTTTACCTTCTTTCAGTGCTAACGGTAATTTCATGTTTTTCAATTATATAAAGAAAGTAGAGAAGATTGTATGCCTTAGATGGCTATCCATTTTTTTTGTGTGTGTTAGAACTCTCTGTGGGAAATTGATAAAATTTGGTAGAGAATACTTGGTATGGTATATTGAAACCAGATAAAGTTGCATGAAATAACAAACTTTCAGTCGTTCCTCTGACTAATGTGAATGAAGCAATAACTATACTTCTAGATTGTCATGATTAGACTGAGGAAGTGTTTTTTTTACAAACTAAGTTCTTATTAGTAAGCCCTTCATGAAGGGAGGCAGCCTATGAAATGGATGCATTTATTTCTAATAGTAAGAAGTAAAACTAGATACAAGAAGTAAGACTTAATAGTTAGTCTATTTGTGTTATCCAAGAGATGAGGCAGTTTTGTCACAATCTGCTTTAATCTGAAATTATGCTGGGAATTTCTTTGTTGGTGTTTTGTTTTCTTCAGCATTGCTCTTACCAGATTGTTTGATCAGATCAATTTTAGTGCTGTGTACCTATTGTTCTGTGTAGTCATTCCCATATATTAGTCTGAAAGTGTTTTTAAACAAATTGGTTGATCTAACTGAACGTTTTAGATGGCACTTTGTTATATGAGAATTCTCAAAACATTTGTAGAGATTACCAGTATTTTCCTTCCTATTTTATCACACCTGCTTAAGACAAAAATACTGAATTACAATTTATTATTATTACAGTATTATTGACTGTTGTTTTCTTTACAGAGTACAATACATGTAAATGACAGAGTTGTTCCTCAGCCTCCTCCTCAGAAATTATCTGCAGAGAAGTTGACAAGAGAAGGAGCTTTTCTTATGGATTGTGGTTCAGTAAGTGCCCAGTTTTGCACATTCCTGTTTTTAAACAATAAAAAATAAAATAATGCTGAATTGTTGAAAGCAGCCAACTCAACCTTAGCAGTATAATGAATCAGCATCCTAAGTAACCTGGGAATACTCTGTGTTCCAGTAAAAGGCTTTCATATTTTTGATCTGTGGAAAATCTCTAATTGAGATTGCACATTAAGGTTTCAAAGGTTCATTTTTTCATGCTAGAAAATTGAAATATGCCAGGAGTTCATATCAAGGTTGTTTTTTTTTTTTTTTTTTTTTTTTTTATGGAAATTTTGGATTTTCGTTTTAAAATTTTTATTAAATTGCATGTACTATAGTCGGTCTATTAACAAAGCACTTGTCATTGAGGGAGGAACTTTTTCAGTTACACTACTGTAAGTAGTTTTATGTTACGTGGCTCATGCGGCATAAGAGTTGCAAGAGTTGAGGGATTTGCAGAGAGTGAATAAAACCTGTAAATACAGTTTAAGTTAATCATATGAATTACCCTAAAAACACTTAATGGGGTATAACATTATGCTACTCATTTCTGAAAGGATGGGAGAAAAATAAAGGGGTTGATGGTTTTTTGTTTGGCTGTTTTAGTTTGGTTTTGTTTCTTTGTGGTGAGGACTTGACCTTCTGCAGTATTTCTGAAGTTTTTGCCATTTAGTGGAATCAAGCAGTACATCTGTTCTCGACATCTAGTTAAGCACTCAAATCTTGATTTACGCCCCTGTCCCTTCCACGTGAAGGGAAATGAGATAAAGGGGAATGAATGGGATGGCTAGGCTTGATACAGTCTCACTTTCTCCAGAATCTCTTTTTACCCTGGCAGCATGCTTGCATGTCCGCAGCAAAGGTGAATTTCTGCTTGGGGTGCTTGTTGACAGGAAGGTTGTTGCAGGCAGGTGAGAAGGCAGCAAACTCTTCTGAGCCTGGAGGAGGGTCACTGTCACTTTTGGGCCTTGTTGGAATACGGTGTTGATTATGAGAAGTCTCTGTTCAGGGCATCTAGCACTGGCTGTTGCTCTGGGTTGCTTACTTCTCTCTTTTGCTCTTTTCCAGAAAGGAGAGGCAGGTTCTCCGTGTGCCTTGTCTTCTGCCAGGATGTTGACAAAGAACTCAGTGATGAGATTTTCAAGGGGCAGAGGTGGCTTTTTTGTGAGATCAGTTCTGCCATGCTTACAGTTGCTCACTGTGTCCCAGGCTGAAGCGACGAGCCCAGCGAACGATTAATTTGAGCTCTTTTTTCTGTGAACATGCGTAGGGAGGCTAGGAAGAAGACAGTTTTCAGGCCTGCCAGTTACGTGCTCTGACCTTTTCCATCCTTGGGTGACCCATGTGTCCTGGCTCATCCTGAAACTGCATCCAGTGCAGGTACTGCATGCTGTCCCCGATGTACTTTGTGTTTGCCAGACCAGCTCTTCCTTAATTCCTGCAGCGTGCCCTGTAAACGTACCGCAGTACACCGCTTGTAACTGAGCTGCTTTACGAGGACTTTGTAGTCCGATCGCTGTGAGGCTAGATGGGAATACAGGGCATGCTTGACCCAAAGTCCACGATCCCCAAGTGTTGGGCAAGTATGGATTTAGGCTCTTGAAGGTCAGATCCATCACTAGCAAAGTAAATCCCTCATGTTAGAGTGGCAGTATTTGCTGTAAGACTGTAGCTGAAGGCAGCAATAGGAGTTAAAGTGGAGGTGGCTGGCTGCTTGCCTGCTGAAGATGAAACCTTTTTTGGTCCATAAACCAATTCTTCACCATGCTGGCTTGGGGGGGCAGTCTCATGCTCTGTGAGGACGTGGCAAATGTCAGCAGGCTGGGTAAACGTGGCTAAACAGCTTTGGGCTTGTGTGGTGATAGCCGGAGGGCACAGCCTCTGCTGCTGGTGAGGAAACGTTTAGTCCTCGCCCAGACTGAAGCCAGGAAAAGTTGTTCACTGTGAAAACAGGAAACTTCTGCTTTTAAGAGTGGTGTTTATCATGATGAGTGCAGTCAGTGCATCTTCCAAAGGGCAGAAACATTGAGTACATTATGCGCAGGCAAAATCATAATTGACTTTTTTCCTTCAGAGAAACAATTTCAAAGCAATTATCTTCACATTTACTGTCTGGTCATTTTAGATCAAAATGACTTCAGTCTTCACGTTCTAGTCAGATGGAGCGGGAATAAATTGTCTGCGTACATGAAATGTGTTGTTAGCTTGCAATGCAGGTAGCGATTTCATCCTCCCAGTATCTCCCTGTTGGCGTTTAAGAGTAGAGTGAGAGACCATGAGGTTGATTTGGAGATCACAAAAGCATCTTTAAACGTATTTGCCTGAGTGGAGGAGAAATTACATTACTCCCTGGCAAAACAATTGTTATTATGTGTCATAGAGAAATCAGTTTGGTCAGCCTGCTCTACTGTAGGTTATTCTCTAGGGAGGGCACACTCATCTACCTGTTCTGGGTGACCTGCGATGCCACAGTGTTCACAGAACAATGTTGCCATTGTTTTTGCAAGTTTTTTGTTTGTTTGTTTCTAAGACCTGTCTCATTCTCGGTACCTTCTCATGCAACCTGTTACTTGCTGTCCTTCACTTGCTTCTTGAACCCGCAGAGCACCACCATATCCCACGGTGCGGCCTGTGGAAGGCAGATTTTGTTTGCTTGTTTTTTTGCTTTTTGAGGAAAACATTTCCCTCACCTGTATGTCAGGGTTTAAGTTCCAGGTATGAAGGTGCCCAGCCCCTGAGGTGCTTTGCTCCACGTCTGGCCTCTCCTGTGGAGCGTGGCCATGGCAGTCTTCCTGGCCCACAGAGCAAACCTCACATGAACCCGAGCTTGCAGCTGAAGGCTGCAGCTACGGGGCAGAGGGAGAGTCAGTGCTGTTCTACCAGTACAGTGGGGTCAGTCAGCAGGCTGGGTGCTGAGGGTTTTCTTTGCCCACAAGTGGGGCAGAGGTTTTGGCTAGCCTGGTCTACGTGGTTGAATAGACGTGTTTGTGAATGGACAAATTTTAAGATAATTGCAATAAGCGAAGATGGATTAAACTGAAAATTTGTAGAAGATGACAAAGCCTAACACCCACAGGGTGTAACCAGAGGGCAGCTCAGTTTCCTTTTCTGCAGATCCTGTTTCTGCCTTGCCCAGAAGAAGGAAAGATGATGAACTTGAAGGGAGAGATTGCCAACAGTGAAAGGAAAACACAGGTACAGAAATAACAACCTGGTGGATGAAACACACCTGTAATACAAATGTAATGCCTGGATGTGTGAGTTAGTTTACTGCACCAGCAGTACAATAAATGCTGTGTGAGGACCTGAAGTTAGGATCTGGCTTTCCGGAAGTGCTGGGCCCAAGGACAGTAATGCTGAATCAACTGAGCACTGCTGGTCAAGAGTCTTCACCTGTGGCTCAAGTAAATGCTTAATGCTGTTAACATCGATAAAACAGGTGAAACTTGAAGCAGTCATCTTTCTCAGCTACACCGTAAGAGCTGTGCATCTGGTTAGTATAACTGACTACCTGTGAAATGACAAGGTGATGAGTTTGTCTTAGCTTCCCAGTGGCTCAGCTTCAATTTATTGGCCCCTTTCTGCCCCCCTCCCTGCAGCTTTTCAGAATGTTAAAATTCCAGATAAAGCCAACAGGGCCATCATTCACAATTCACCAGCTTCTTGAAAGACAGGAGCGTTTTTTAAAGTTAACCCCAAGCTCATCAACTGTTGGAGCCGAAGGAGATGAATTCCCTGGCTCTGTCACTAATCCTGGCCTTTCAGAGCACAACTCTCACTAATATTTTTAACTAGAGGCAGGAAGTCTGCTAAATCTGGGCTGGGAGGGGACTGAGGCGCAGCAGCTTGTGATCTTGACCAATCTGTTTTCTTCTGCTGCCAGTACCACGAGTAAGTGCATCTCGTCTGCCTTGGCCACGTGTTTGACAGGAGGAACTGAATCAAGCATCAGAGATCCTTCGTGAGGAACTTTTGTGCGAGGTAACCGAACCCCAGGATTAAACCCCACGTGGTACCTATGTTAGATGTGAGCTTTGTTTTAGTTCACACCTTCCTGCTTAGTCTTTTATGCTGCTGGTTGTATCCTGGATTCTTGTTTGTGCATTCTCCAAGGCTGTTTTTAAATGAATCCCAAGCTATCCAGGCATCACGGTGCCCATGCTTGTGGCATACATTTTGGCAGCTTGCGCCTTGGTTTGGAGAAGTTTTGGAAGCTGTAGTGTTCTCCCTTTAATATCCAAAGCAGAAGCCTTGCTAAAGGTGCCACACAAGGAAGTTGTAAAGGTTCACAACAGGTGGGCTCCTGGGGCTTTGCCCGCGGTTGAGCTGGGAGGTGACGTGCTGCAGAATGACTTAAAACTGCTGTGAGCTGAGAGAAGTCTGATAAAAATCTCAAGGAAAGATTCCTGCCAGGATCTATGCCCAGGCACTGGCACCACAGCAGTATCCTTTATTTGCAGTCAATCTGACTGCTACGGTTTCTCAGCTAGCTGCTCTCAAGGAAAAGTAGCTTCTTATGAGACAAGTAATACTGTTTATTTATTTTCCTCCTCCAAAGTTGTAACTAGGCCCAGTTCAGTATGCAGACAGCTAAATTTCTGCAATGAGAGTTCCATCACTTCTTTCCTCGTTGTAATCTGTTAATTGTGAGAGTGCTCTCTGCTATTCTTTTTATGGTCACTTTAAATGAGAACAATCTGTATTGGAAGCCATAAAGTCTGACACGCTGCAGCGTATGAAAGCATAGTTCATATTTAGGTCTGCGTGCTTTAGTCAGCAGCCAAAGGTGTGTGCTCAGTGGCTGTAGTCTTGCTGGTGTAATAAAACCAGGCGTGCTCCAAAGATCACAGTCCAGAGCTGTGAGCTTTCAGGCTTGGTCCTGCAGTGCCCTGTCACTGTGAGCACCCTGGAAATGGGACTGAGCTAAAGTAATTTAAAGGGATGTGAGGAAGTCCTGGCCCTGTGAGAGAATTGCAGCTGTTAAGCCATGTGTGCTCCTTGAGTACTAACCCCAAGCTATTCTTTGTGGCAGTGAAAGCGTAAATTGAGGATATAGTTCACACCCTGATGTGACTTTGATCTGGGCAAGCCCTCACAGCAGAGACATTCCTCAGCATTTCCTAATGCTGCGTGCACATCAGCTTGCTTTCTTGCGTGGTGGTTGCCTTGTCTTCTGCAGTGGCAGTGCTGCTTTTCTGCTTAACGGGGATGTAATGGCCTTTGGAGAGTCCCCATGTGAAGGGAAAGAATGACGTGACTCCAGGCTGGTGTGTAGCTGAAGCACTTTATTGTCTAACCCATCTACTTGTATAGGCTTAGCGTATCTACATGCTTTTACACACAACTTGGCAAAGTTTGCTCGTTAGCCGTTATTATTGTTCACAAGGTGATCGCACAGCAGCTATGTCTCCTTTACATGTACTGATGAGCAACAGGCCAGACTGCACCTGTAGTTTTTTGATCCTCCTGTCTCTCAATTATACCTCCTTCATCTTCAGGCTACGTGACTTTTGCCTCATTCTGCATTTTCCTTGTCTAACTTCATCTCTGTGTCTAACATACTCCACGTACTTTCTGACAGATTTCCCACAATTCCCCCTCTTTTTATTTCTAACAGCCAAGCTGATTGCATTGAGCGCAAAAGCATTCTTTGCAAGCATTGTAACAAGCACGGTACAACTAGCACCGGGGTGAAAATCACATACAAAATTACGATTGTAAAATAGCATGCCTACTAGAATCTACATCAGTCAACAAGCCACTGAGCACTAGGGATGGTGCTTCGCCACGATGCTGCTTCTCACTCGCACAGCACAATCACACACTCACACAAAGAGGCCTCTTTCACTTTTCATTCATACCACGGGAAAATATCACTTAAAATAATTTGTCCATGGCTTCAGGAGTAAGCCATGTTTACAAGTAAACTATCTGGAGTAGGAAGGAAAATATCTGTAGGAAAAAGGGAAAAAACACTTGGTAAAAAAAAAAAAAAAAAAAAAAGGAGCTTTACAAAAAATGTAGTTTCTTACCATCAATATCTAAAATAATCAGCATCTGAGGCTGAGATAAACCTTCTTGCAGGTTGTAAAAATGAACAGTGCTGTCAGATGTTATGAACCCTATTCTTGTTCTTGAGTCTCCAGGGAGCCTGAAACATTAAAACAGAACAAAACAAACCTTTAAGCCCTAAATTTCTCTAAACCAAAATCCAGTGTCTCTACAATGC